>NW_010230523.1:0-2401 GCF_000690775.1 Eurypyga helias
AGAAGGCGAAGTTGGGGGGGGTTGGGGCGATGCCCTGACTAGGAGGGGACATGGTGTGGGGGGGGAACAGCAGAGAGATGATATTTGCACTGAGGGTGGGGATGCAGTTTGGTGGCTTATTTGCTGCGGAGGGGAGGGTTTCCAACGCTCCCACCCTGCTCCGTCGCCCTCAGAGGGTGCCCGGTGAGGCACGGACCTGCCACCAAAGAGCAGTGACCTCCCGCTGCAGCTCCCACATCGCTCCAACGACCCCATTTCCTGCAGGAGCCCATTCCCGCAGCGGGTCTGCTCCTGTCTCCATCCAGATCAACCGGAAAACTTTGCCAAGGCCCTATTTCCTATGGTCCGTCGCCTGCCAAACTCAGCGGAGGGGCCCGAAGACCCTGCTCATGCTGGAGGGGCTTTCCTGGGATGTAAAACACTCCCTGGAGGGATGGGTCCCGTGGGGGGGTGGCTGCCGTCCTGGGGCACCGTGCTTGTGCTTCTGCTTTGCGACGGCTTTTCTTGGTGACCTTGGGCACGCCTGGATGGCAGCCATGTCCCTGTCCCCTGCCATGGGAGGGGAGACCCGTGGGCTGCAGGATGAGGGTCCTGCCGGGATGCCAGCATCACCGGTTGGGGGGCCTTCGCTGTGCCAATGGGGTCCCTGTGCTGGGGTCCCCGCATGGGTGTGCTGGCAGCGCTGCTCTGCGTGTGCTCTGTGTCGATGGTATAACAAACCCATCCCTGTCCCCTCGCAAAAAAAACCCCAAGTTACCACTGCGCGTGCACCTACCCCCGGTCCCCGAGGGTGCAGGGGTGGCAGGAGCCCTGTGGCTCCCTTCCTCCCCCACTAGCCCTGCTCTGCAGTGCAGACAAGGCCTCCGACGCTGCTTTTTACATCCTTTTAACTAATACCACATGACAGTGATTTAAGCTAATCAGTACAACCTCCCCGTGTCAATTCAAGAATCCTCATAACCTCGGTGTTTACATTAAGTACAGCAGCGTTTCGGCTATAAAAGCACTTTCAAACTGACATTAACTGCAGCGTAACGATGTTAGATTGACTGGAGTTGGGTCAGACGCCTACCAAAAGCCTGCTAGGAAGGAGCTGCTGCAGAATTTATTGCGAAAGCATTAGCGTGGAGTTGTCCTCGAGAGGCTGGACTTCTCCTGGGTCCACGTAAACTGTTTTTTTTTTACACTTACGCACCCACGTTTCGTACCAGTTCCCCTCGCCCAGCCCCGCGGTGCTTTGCCAGGATGTGCCATGAGCTGGAGGGGGCTCGCAGCAGCCCCTTTTACTGCTTTTGGTTCCAAACCCGCTCACCCACGAGGCGCTGGAGGCGGTTGGACAGTCGGTTCGTTCCTCTTTCCATTCCAGTTTGCCGTCGCCGCGGCTCTGCCGGCACAAGGGGCCGTGTTGGAGCAAAGCAGTTGGGTTAGTTGAAGGCAAAGCCGCTGCTCAGGGTGATGGGGGGGCAGGGGGAGCCTGTGCGAGGGGTCCCACCAGCCATCGGTGGGGACACCGCCGCCGCAGGCTCAGCCCAGCCCCACGTGGGACCAGGGCGTGAACCCCAATGCCTTCCACAGTCACAGCCCGTGGGGCTGCTCCCACTCCAGATTTCCCGTTGCCACAGCCCTGCAGGAGCCACGGCACAGGGGAGGAACCCCCCCAGGACCAGGGAGGCCACAGCAAGGTTTCTCCTGCCAAAAGAGGGAAGTGGAATGAACTGCAACGCTTTGATTTCTGCCTGTGCATGTCCACACCGGTGTTTGCACGGCTTCAGCAGCTCCAGTGGAAAATTTATTGATGAGATAATTAAACCAATATCAAAATGATGCTTATAAAACACTTTGGATGCCCAAGATTTGGGGATTTTTTTGAGAAGGCGGTGCAGCTGTTCTCCAGGGCTGAAGACATGGATACCCCAATGCTGGTTGGTTTTTGTAGCCCTCTCAGTGGCTTCTGGACATACCCTGCTCCCCAAATCCCTGGCAGGGACAGGTTTCCTGGCCATTTGCTTCAGCTGTGACCTCTGCCCTGATGGAGGGAGTCCCAAACCCCAAACCCCCAGGCTGGATGAGGCTTGGAGCAACCTGGTCTAGTGGAAGGTGTCCCTGCTCATGGCAGGGGGTGGGGCTGGGGGGGCTTTAAGGACCCTTCCCACCCAAACCATCCTGTGATTCTATGAAACTGCTTCTGCACCTTACCCTGGCGCTCCCCAGCTCCCCATTCCATCTCCATCTTACTCCATGATGCCTTTTCCTCCTCTGGATTTGCTTCTCCGCAGGGGACAGCCAGTGCCCCACTCCCACCCCAATCACATTTCAGTGCTGTTGTGTTTAAAAATAAAACAAACAAGCTATTCAATGCAAAAGCTATAAAAAAAACAAATAAATAAGCTATTACTACTCT
>NW_010230524.1:0-202 GCF_000690775.1 Eurypyga helias
CCGGTCCGCAGGAGGAGGTCTCACTGCCGTTGCTTCCCCTCTCTCACAGCACCCTGTGCATTTCTGGTTTGCCACGGGCGGAGCGGGGTTTTGTATCAGCCGGGGGCTGGCACTGAAGATGAGCCCGTGGGCCAGGTAAGAGCGTGGGCAGTGCTCTCCCGTGGGGCCTCACGATGGTCCCAGTTGTGCCACGAGCAGCCGC
>NW_010230524.1:213-1144 GCF_000690775.1 Eurypyga helias
AGTGATGGCCATTGGACGGGGTCCTACCGCCTTCTGTCTTTACTGTGCTGGGGATTTCTGCAGGGGGCTTGGAAACAAGCTGGGAAGGGCCTTAGTTACCCCTAATTGACTCTTAATTAGAGCTGGTCACCCACTGGCTAAGCCCAGTCCCCATGGGGTGGCCACGTCCTCCCGGGCTTTGCTCCTCTGCAGCTCCTCTCTGTCTCCCCGCAGCGGGGGTCACTTCATGAGCACCCGCCTGCCCGACGACTGCACCATCGGCTACATCATTGAGTCCGTGCTGGGCGTGAAGCTCATCCGGAGCAACCTCTTCCACTCGCACCTGGAGAACCTCCACCAGGTGCCCAAGACGGAGATCCACAAACAGGTATCCCTGTCCTGATGCCGTGGGGTGGATGGAGGGGTTGGGCTGGGTGGTGCCATCATCTGGTTTCACGTCGTCACCTAAAAGTTGGGTGTCACAGAGAAGATACTGACTGATGTGCTTCCAAAAGGTCAGTGAAGGGGGAAAGCTCCATCAGCCCATCCCTGCGGGGTGGTGCAAGGCATGACTGCAGCCTGTGGGAAATGGGGTGAAGCTTGCAGACCCCTCTAATGCCCCTGCTCAATCCTCATGGCCACGTCGGCTGCTTGACCCCCCTCCTGTGCTTGCCCCCACTAGGTGACACTGAGCTACGGCATGTTTGAAAACAAGCGCAACTCCATCCACATGAAGGGAGCCTTCTCCGTCGAGGAGGACCCATCCAGGTGAGACGAGGGACCCAAACCCTGCCCCTCCCCAAGCCAGGGTGCTGTGGGGCCACCGCCCCCCCGTGCTCAGCATCGCTCCTCTCCTCCGCAGGTTTCGCTCCGTGCACTGCCTGCTGTACCCCGACACGCCGTGGTGCCCCGCCAACGTGGTTTACTAGGAGACGCGTGTCCCCTCCAACCT
>NW_010230524.1:1244-1452 GCF_000690775.1 Eurypyga helias
CACAGTGTGTGTGTACTGAAGGCTGCTGTGCGGCCCCTTGTCCCCTGCCCTGCCTGCTCCGCTGCCTGCTCCGGGACAGTGGAGAGGGACAGGTCCTGAGCACTTAACCCTTCGGCACCCCACGGCACCGGTGGGCTCCACGCCATGCGTGGGGAGCGACCACAGGTGCTGTGTGGCTCTGCCTCCCCCGGGCTTGCTTCTCCTTTTT
>NW_010230525.1:0-6381 GCF_000690775.1 Eurypyga helias
CCCGCGGGCCTGGCTTGGTCTGTGGCCCCGGTCCGGGGAGAAGCTGCCTGGTTTTACCCTGCTGTGGGAGGCTGGTGCCAGCCAGGAGACTCTTCTGTCCTGGGGAGCTTATGGTGGGGGGGTCGACAGGCTGCAAGTTCCCTCGTGTGAGAGCCGATAGTCTGTCCGTTGGTGCTTGAAGTCAGCAACTCCACGTGCTTGGCATAAACACTTGGTCTGTGTGGTGTTGCCTGATGCCAAGTTTGTTTTGGATCCGCTTCCTTCTCTGGGTAGGAGAGGAAGGTGCTTTGTTCTGGATGAGAGGACCCGAGGGAAGACCACGGTGAAATGTTCTGAATCAGCCAGTCAGGCAGTGCTGTGCCTCTGCGCTGCCCAGGTAGAGACTGGCTGGTAATTAGGCCCAGAGACACGGTCCAGCATTTTCCCATATGGTCCTCCCCAGCTGACAAACTCTCATGGATGCAAGGAGCAAATGTGCAAACCGGAGCAAGATGTTCCCATTAATTGTTTCCATCCAGACGTGTACGCTGATCCTGTTCCTAAAATACTTCTACCCTTCGCTTGTCATGCGCTGTTTGAAACCCTTGTGGATAATAGTGTCCTAGGAAAATCCTTTTGGAATTAATCAACAGACGTAGTGGCTGATGTATTGTTCTCCCCTCCCTTGGTGGAAGCAGCAGCCTGACTCGGCTCTTCCCTCAAGCTCGACTGGTGCTTCTGGGAAGTGCTGTGCTCTTGAAGCCTCGTTTATGGAAAATTATATGTTCTTTTAAATTTGTTTGCATTAATGGTCTGTAAGATAACTCTAAGTGCATGGCGTGTAAAGACACTACTGGTAGGTAAGTAACTGAGATGGGATAATAGTCTCGTAATCATTTTATTGGCCCTCAATTTTAATTCAAAGCCAGCTTTCTCTTTCCCGTGTTTTTGTTTAAGCAGTGTCCTCTGGGCCGAGAAGCTTCCTCCCCTGCTGAAGCTGCCCTGCCCCTGCTCACAGAGCCGTGTGCCTCTCCGCTCTCTGCGCCGCAGCACCTTGCTGAGCTCCGGGCAGCCCCTCCGGCCCTTCCCGGGGTCACTGTGGAAGGACCATGGCAGACACCGGGGAGGGGAAAAAGGAGGAGGCTGATTATAAAAGACTTCACAGCTTTCCGCTGATTAGGGTAAGAGGAGGGATGGATTACGTGTTTGCCAGGGTTACAGAGACACAATTCTGCCTTCATTCTTACCAACCTTCCAAACTAGAATTTCTCCCGGTTGGTAGCTGCTGTGAGAACGTGTGATCCCAGCCGTCACCGCTGCTTTCTCCCAGTCCTTGACCTCTGCCAGGGAAATTCATTAGCACTGTTGTTCCCCCTGTCAGCTAGGGGAAGCCAGAATGACCTAATAGATCCATCGTGTGCTGCCTTTGGAGCCCTCTCCTGTGTTCTGGATGCAGCTTGCTTTTCTCCCTAGAGGAGCTGGGGCTAAAGCCAGCCAGATAGCAGAAGAGGAAGAAAAGGCTGTGTAATTTAAACTTCTTTGTCATGTTTATAGGAATAATTAAGGGCTGTGTTTGGAGCCTTATGAACGTGCTTTCCCTTTGTCTTATAACAGAAAAACTAACAAATGTATTTATCTCCTGCTTTAAGCTGTGCTGACTTAGTGCTAGTCTTAACGTTAGGTAGAGAGGAATTCTGCAGTGGGGGTAAAGGAGCGAAGGGATTGCTTGTAACACAGCAAGCTGTTTTCATACTTACAGTTCTCTGGAACAGTGGAAATGCTCGGTGTACAGGCGAGCCCGTGTGGCTGGCAATGCTTCTCGCCCTGAAGTGAGCGTGAAAAGGCAGGTGGGCTAGCTTGCCTTTTGCCCACGCCCAGCAGCCGAGGCCCACAGCCTGGGCAAAGCAAGGGCTGCTTGCTGTTGTCGTGTGCCTAGCTTTTATCTTTCTGCTTAGCTCCTCTTGCTTGTTTGCTCTTTCCAGCACACAGACATGCCGGAGGAGATGCGTGTAGAGGCCATGGAGCTGTGTGTCACGGCCTGTGAGAAATACGCCACCAACAACGAGGTACTAGCCGAATGCCCAGATGGCCAGCCTTCGGTCACTGTGGCTCAAAGAATCAGCAGGAGCAGGCTAAGGGCGTGGGGCAGAGTGGAGTCAGATCCTGACATCCTATTGCTCTCTGAAATTGCTGTGACCATGTAAGTGGGGGGGTGACGCAGAGGTTACAGCCTTTGGAAAGGTCGCCCTTAACTTTGAGAGCCAGGGGTAAAGGAGAACACCCCTTGCTCCACGGCCCGGGCACAGACGGCTTGTTGCCGGGGCCGATTTGTGTTGGAGCAAAGTAAAGCTGCGAAGCCAGCGATTCCTTCCATCCCTGCCCTGCCTGAGGCACCGCGTGCTACCGCAAAACCTTCCTCTTCCCTTTTTTAGATCAAGCGGGGCGTGATCTGGGAGAAGCAAGCCTTTTAAAAGTCAGCCTAGTTTCAGTGTTTGTGTAATTAGCTGGAGAAACAAAAATGGACTCCTGTAAAAATAGCCACAGCTTAGTGACCTGAATCTCCTCTCGTGCTCGCTGCACCCGGCGTAGCGCCGTCAGCGCCTAAACCCGAGCTCTTGCTTCAGCCTGTGTGAACGAGAGGAGTGCTTGCTGGATGCGGTTCTGAATTCCTCCGAGCTGCTGTGTCGGAGGCTGTGCTGGAAACAGGGAGACCCGTTTCGCCCTCGGGCATGGTTCCGGGGCGCTCCGGGTTCCTGCAGTACAGCTGCTATTCCTGTTGCCCATGTCTTGAGCGGCCTACTAAAGGGAGAAGAGGGCTAGGGGGATGTTGGCATAAAGACTCTCTGCTTGCTCTGTCTGACCCCACGCTCTCCTTCTTAACCTTCTCCAGAGCGCTGCCAAGATGATCAAAGAGATGATGGACAAGAAATTTGGGTCCTCCTGGCACGTGGTGATCGGGGAAGGTTTTGGCTTCGAGATCACTCACGAGGTGAAGAATCTGCTGTACATGTTCTTTGGTGGCAGCCTGGCCGTGTGTGTCTGGAAGTGCTCCTGACACCTCGCCGGGTCCCAGGCTCGCTGCACACCAGGGATTTCTTCCTTCTTTTGACAGGCCTTGTACAACCTGGAGGTGGGGCTTTATTTTTAATAGTTAAACGTCAAGCTTTTACTTTTTCATACCGACGTAACGGTTCCGTGGGGTACATTAATTGGGGGATGTGTGTATAAAGCTGCTAAGCTTGTCTTTGCTCGTGGGATTGCTCGTTTGTCTGTGGCTCTTTCCTGTGTTTGAGCCGAAGCAGGAAGGGGGTGGGGAGTAGGTAGTCTCACCACACACTGTAGAGCTGTACAGCAGCGCTGGGAGGGGGAAGTGAAAGAGAAAAGGTGCTGTCTAGCCTTTTGGGGTTGTTTTTTTTTATCCCCTCACATTTGTTCCACGTCATGTCCTCTCTTCTCTGCCTTCCCCACCTCCACGTGGCACAGCTCTGACCAGCACCTGTCTCTCTTCCCTCTGGATGCCAAAAAATACCTTCTTCCCCCCCCCTTCTAAGACGTCTGTACAGAGCCGGCAGTGCCAAGGGTCCCCCTCCGGGCTGCCTGCGGAGGTGTGAGCCACAGGGACGCAGGACTCTGCTTGCTCTTCCCCGCTTTTTTTTGGGAGGGTGCGACAGCTGAGCTTGCCTGGGTGTAGGAGGTTGCTATGCAAACTGCCCCCTCCTTTCTCACCCACCACAGGCAGAGACAGCACGAAAACAGGCGGCTGACGACGCGTGGGGAGTGGGTGAGAGCTGTCCGTAAGGCTCGAATGCCTCCCTGTCAGTGCTTGGGGGTGTTGGGAGTGCTGTGTGCTTTCAGCATCTTGTTTGGAGGCTGGCAGAGTGGGGGGGCTCCCTGTGAGATGGGACTTGGTTGTCAGAAACCTAACGTCCTTTTGGACTGGCATTCTTCAAGCCCGTCTCGTTTTTATAGAGCTGTCAGTGTTGGAGGGTGGAACGAGCGTAGCTGTACGTTACGCACACGGCTTATTTATATACATCTGAGAAACTGTGTTTTTACAATAAAAATTTAGTAAAATGACCTTTTCTCTGTGCGCGTGTTCCAAAATGGAAATCCTAAAGGGGAGGATGAGGAGGAAAAGTGATTCAGGGAACACGGAGGGAAGCAAGCAAGCAGTGGTGTAGCTGACGCAGAGGACGGTGACGGGTCTCCATCCTGCGTGTTTCCGGGGCGACGCGTAGGTACCAGAGGCGCGCGCTCATCCTCCCTGTTCAGTCCCCTTCACCAGCACGGGCCGCGATGCTGGGGAAGGTTGCCAGGCCCTCAGTGCTGCGGGCCAAAGCCCTCGGACCACGTGGCTGTAAGCAGTAGCAGGGAGGGAGCGTACCTGCCTCTGCCCAGCCAGCCTGCCTCTGCTCTGACCCTCAGGGTCTCGTGTCTGTGGCTTCCTTGATTTTTGGGCTTTCTCCTCAGGAGGTTGCTGCAGGACCACTGGCATCTCTGGGAGGCTGCGCTCTAGGCCGTAATTCGGTTCCGAAGGGCCTTTCTGTGTTTGTGCCTGCAGTGGGTCAAACTGGTGGAGGGTCTTACGATCCCTTTTGTTCCTCTCTGAACCTCAGTGGGATGCTGGAGATGTCCTTCCTCCCTTTCATCGTGTCAGCAGCGCTTCTGTAAGCCAGGAGGTAGAGTAATATGAAGACGGCGAGAAATGATGTCAGATTTGGGCCGTCCGTGCGGGCTGGGCCTGACGTCTTCCTACATAATTCCTTCCTGATCGGGTGGAAGGGAATTGGCAGGCAGGGAGGACTCGTAACTGGTATGGTAAGGTGGTTGGTCCCACCATACCCGCCCTGTGCGGAGGGCCGCAGTGTAGCAGAGTCCGGGTCCCTGGAGCTGTCTCTTGGTGTGGTTACTGTCTCACTCCAGCTGCCTTCAGGTGAAGACAGCACTGCTGACCGCTGCTTTCTGCGGGTGGAAAAGCTGATTTTCCTCTTCCACAGCTCTCTATCTCCTCTATGTTTACCCTTAGCTCCAGAGGAAATCTACCTCTGCTACCCCCTTAGGTCCAGAGGAAAAGGTGTCTTTGGAATGTCCCACGCTGGAGCGCGGCGATGCCTTCAGCCATACCGTAACCTCTTCAATCACGCCTCTTCCACGCTAATGAATAATTAACTGCGGTGTGCACACGCACAGACGTGCTGGTCACGGGCACCTCGGCAGGGTCGCGGCGACCCGCCGACGGGCGCAGAGCTGCTTACCTCAGCACACGACCTTTTGGCCTCGCTGCCGGCCTGTTATCTCTTGGGCCGCCAGCTGAGCGAAGCCGATGTCTCGATGACCCGCCGCGGCGACAGGGGAACGCTGACCGCTCCCCAGCCTTCCCCAGGCACGAGCCTGCGACGGGCGGAGCTGAGCTAGGTGTGAATTGGCAGCGGGTCCACTTCCCGCACCGGAACTCCCCCAGAGTAAGCGCCAGGTGGCTCACAGGAGAGCGGCGGGCTATTTTTGATCCGAGGGTGACAGCTTTCCCACGAGAAGTCACCGCGCAGAAGCCGGTTTGCGTGCCTGCCCGCGAAAGCGCCGGCGTCTGCTTCCCAAAATTCACCTGTGCGTGTCAGGGGAGCGGGCAACGAGACAGACCCGTTTTCCTGCCCGCCGAGCCATGCTGCGCCGTCCCCTGCGTGTGAGGAGAAAGGCTTCCACCCTCCTTTCGCCATGGGGCTGGCACATTTTCGGGCACGCATGTCATTTTCAGGGATCGGAGACGGTCCCTTGCCCAGCGTTTTACGGCAAGAGACCCCCCTGCGGCTCATGCTTTGGTTTCCAGGGCCTGGCTCCTTTTCACCGTAGAACTGCGGTCTCCTGATGAAGGTTTTTACCGTGCCAGTTCTCAGTGGAAAGCCGGGGACGTTTGCAACAAGTGGCTTGTTCCCGTTCCCAGCTTGTTCCCATCTCCCTCTCTTTTCCTTTGGGCTGCCATTACCCATCAAAGCGTCGGGCTGAGTCAGACGTGGCAAAGGAGATGAAAGACGCAGGGGGATGCGTCGCTGCCGGCCGAAGCCACCCTTCCTACCCGCCCGTCCCGGCAAGCCGCGCTGGCAGCTCGGAGGGCGGTGACTTCATCCCTCCCCGCTGAGGGGAGATGGGCAGCAGCGCTATCGCCTGCCCGCAGTCCTGACGCCGTGCCAGCGGTGGAAATGTCCTCGGGTGTACGGCTCCTCCTCCCCACCGCGGGTGACTCCAACCTGCTGGGAAGGGGGAAGGCGCAGGAAGAGCCGGGGAGGGGGAGATGGGAAGAAAGAGGTGCGAACTCAACCGCTTCTCTGCGGTGATGTCATGGCGACGAGGTACGTCACTGTGCTGCCAGGAGGGAGGGGCCGGCCTGCAAGCTATCCACCTCTTCAC
>NW_010230525.1:6475-7116 GCF_000690775.1 Eurypyga helias
CAAGTGCCCCACCTCATCCCCCTGCCCCCTCTCTCCAGTGGGATGCTGAATTGGGGCAGGGGGTAGGGTTGCAAGCTCCCCCAGCCCGGGGATGGGAGTCCCGGTCAGTAGGGTGGCTTCGGCTGACAGGGTCCCTGTCTGGCTCTGGGGTAGGGGAGGGGGGGAGGTTCCTATCCCTCCTCCCAGCCCGGTTTGGGGCGCTGGAAGGAAGGAGGGGTGTCCTTCTCCCCTCGGTCTCCCAGTGCTGGCTCTGGAGTGAAGGACTCCGTGGTCCCGCTCTGGGAGCCGAGCCCAGCTCCTAAGCCGAGCCCAGCTGCTGGGGTGCGAGTGGTTAGCACGCGGGTTTGTTGGCGTTTTTCTCGCTCAGCAGTGACCCAGCGATCCCACGTTCCAGCCACGGCCCCTCCTCGGCGCCTTCTTTCCCAACCGTATGGCCGGACTGGATCCAACAAACCTCCTGGAGCAAGGCGCCGTGTTCCCTTCCCCGGGGAAGCCATCTGCTCCCCTCCGCCCGGCTCCTTCTGCAGGGCCTCAAGCTCGCCATCCCGGCTGGAAAGCTCTCCTCCTCCTCCTCCTCCTCCCCACTCACCCTGGCTGCCATCGGCCATCTTGTGAGCGCCAGGCACGGGGACGGGAACGCG
>NW_010230525.1:7202-7446 GCF_000690775.1 Eurypyga helias
AAACAGCCGGTGGGGAGGTCGGCGGCCGGCGAGCCGAGAACCCCGGGAACGCAGCGTTCTCGCCGCGCTGCCTGGGAGGGGGCCAAACCCGGTCCAGTCGGAGCCGATGCGGGATGGTACGGAGAGGGCAGGGAGGGAGAGGGCAGTGCAGGGATGGCAGCAGAGGGAGGGGGTCTCCGGCGCACCCCCTCCTGCCCGCTGCGCATCGCACCCTGCCTGCCTTGGAGCAAGGACGTCCATGTCC
>NW_010230525.1:7524-7740 GCF_000690775.1 Eurypyga helias
CATCCTTTGGGAGCTTGAAAAGAGGAAAAACGTCTCCCTGGAATCTGTACCCAAGTCCCCCGGCTTCTTGCAGGTGGTCCTGTGCTTCTCTGTCCCTTAACAAATCCAAAGCTACAAGTCACCAACCGTTTTTGCCCGTGCAGCCCAGCTCTGTGTCACTGGGAAAGGGAATTTCTTGTAGGAATGGGCCGCCCTTCCCTCCCGCAGGCTACCAGC
>NW_010230526.1:0-2192 GCF_000690775.1 Eurypyga helias
CGGGGTTTTTGTGCAGGCAGCGAAAGCTGGAGGGTGCAGAAACTCCGCGACCCTGCGGACAGCCGAGCGAAGTGGGTTTGGGGGCGGCAAATGAAGGAAGCGATCGCCTAGATCCCCGCTTCTCGCTCCGCGTTTTTCCGAAGGTTGGCGTTGGTAAATACAGCGTGCGTGGCTTTTAACCCTGAACGTGGTGTTCCAAGATAGCAGCTGGGAAGGCAAAAGGGTCTCTAGCCGGTCTTTCTATGCGAGGGGAACCTGCTTTGTTTGAATTATCCATCATAATTGCCTATTTCCAAACAGCTCCACGGGGAGGCTCCGAAATGCAGTCGGGTCTGATTAGTGCCTGCGAAGAAGCGACGCCCGGAGCTGGAGGAAGTTCAGGGACAATTTAAACTCCCGATTCGCCTCCCCTCCGGGAACGCTGGGGCCGGGATGGGGCTGAGGGAACAGGGAGGGGGACAGGCCCGAGGACACGGGGCGTTTTGTTGCCTTAAGGCCAGGAAACCTGCCGATGCGTATCTGCTCTGCATGGTCCTATTCTGTCTCCTCGAAAACTGGGGAGCCGGGAATCATGTACGCGTTGGTCTGCGTTGCCGAAACAAGCCGGGAGAAGTCCTGGTAAAATGGACGGAAAGTAGAGGCTGGGTTTTATAGTCCAAGTGTATAATCGTTTGGGTTTTCTTTTTTTTTTTTTCCTATCCTGATAGAAAGCAGATAAATTTATGAAGGGAGAGCTAAGAGAATAATTACAGGGTGAAGGTAGTTAAATTTTATTTCGAGTCCCAAAGGCAAAACCTGACATTTTATTGCAAACATCTGGAAGGCTTAAGAGACTGGCATGGTGTTTGTTTAAACACTAATAGAGATTTTTATTCTGTAAAACACAAACAAAGCCCATTTAAAAACACTTGAGACTGTAAATATTTTGCGGTGGTTCAATTCTCAAAGCCTGAGGAAAACGGGGGAAGGGGGTGTTGGTGGTGGGAAAGAATCGATGGCATAATGGGGGTATAATTATGAATTAGTTAATAATACGCAACAATACCGTTTGTGCAGACCATAAAAATAAATTGCAGGCGTATTTTTTTTTTTTTTCCCCGCAGTCACCTTGAGACTGTAAATATTTTGCGGTGGTTCAATTCTCAAAGCCTGAGGAAAACGGGGGAAGGGGGTGTTGGTGGTGGGAAAGAATCGATGGCATAATGGGGGTATAATTATGAATTAGTTAATAATACGCAACAATACCGTTTGTGCAGACCATAAAAATAAATTGCAGGCGTATTTTTTTTTTTTTTCCCCGCAGTCACTCACGCGCAGCCCGGGAACATCACCTCGTTCGAGTTTCCAGGCGGTGACTTGTGTTGGCTTTAAACTCGCCTCTTAGGAGAGCGCCAGCCCCGAAATCCTCCGGTGCGTGTTTTTTAAAAGATAATCGACGTGGCATTAAAATCCTGTAAACCACTCGCTGGCATTATCAGGCAGCCTTCAGCCCGCACCCGCTGACCAGTTTTAACATCGTTTTCAACTACTCGCTTTAAAAATAACAGTAATAATAAATCCCCGGGCTAGGGCTGGCTGGAGGACCTTCGGTAAGGTTTTCCTCGGCGCGGAGAGGGGTTTGGAACGGCTGGGCTCAGCCCCTGCGAGCAGCACATCTGGAGAGCACTCCCGCCCCGCAGCCGGATCCCCTTATTTCTCTCCTTTTTTTTTTTTTTCCCCCCCCACAAATATTTCCATATATAAACAAATATTTTCAGGCTCGCTCTGCGACAACTGGAAAGCGGGAGTGAATGATTTCTTTATAAACCCCGGGGCCTGGCCCTGCGACCCCTTGCTCCTGCCACTTTATTCCAGGGAGCAGTTTCCTGGATTTAATGGGAGTTACCCCCGCGAGTAAGGGTCTGGAATAAAAGACCAGGCAAAGGGACGCATTCATCTCTGGCGGGCGGGGGGTCAGAGTGGGATCTCAGCGGCTGAACCCGGAGTAAACCCAGGCCGAGACCAGGTTTACGCCGCTCTCCGCGGGGAGCGGGGGCCCGGTCCCTGACCCGGAGCCCCGGGGACCGACGGGCGCAACTCGGGCGCGTTTCGCTCGGCGAGATTTTGGTGCAAAGGCTGAACGACATCGCATCCCCCGGCTCGAGGAGCGCGGGTTTCTCCGGGAGAGCCTTCTCAGCACAGGGGGGCAGAGA
>NW_010230526.1:2220-2443 GCF_000690775.1 Eurypyga helias
CGCCCCGGCCCCATCCCTCCCGTGCATCCTCGTGTGCGTGGGGGCAGCAAGGTCGCTGCAGCGGCTGCCCTTTCCCTCCGCGGCAAAGCCTTTGTTTTTAACGCTTTTGCACCGCAGATGGGCAGAGGAGGGGGGCGAGCTGTGCTGAATCCCCCGGGCACGGGCAGGGAGGAGGGAGAGGAGCGGCCGACGGCGGCTGTGTGTCCCCGCCGTCCCCGGACAC
>NW_010230527.1:0-10911 GCF_000690775.1 Eurypyga helias
GCTGTCCCTGCTGTGTCCCCTCCCATCCCTTTGTGAACCCCCAGTGTACTCACTCGGTGGGGTGTTGTAAGAAGTAAAGGCCTTGAGCAGTGCTTACACTGAGTCAGCCGTAACTAAAACAACCCTGTGTTATCAATATTGTTTTCAGTACAAATCGAAAACATATCCCTGTTCTAGGTGCTCTTAGAAAATTAACTCTATCACAGCCAAAACCAGCACAGTATATGTATATGGGTATGTTTCAGTGTGTACTTGATAGGTTTTCCATAATGCAGTCAGATTAAAAAACATTCAAGAAAATTAAAAAAGATCACAGAATCTTTTTAGGGAGAGGAAAAATATTTGGCTTATTAGAAATAAGCAGCTGGATTTCACAATCAGACTAATATTTTCTGGTCCTTATCATTCATTGTAGTAACAGTAAATATGCATAAGAACCTAATTAAAGTCCTTCAGAAGAGAAAAAAAAAAAGAAGATTAGCATGAAACAGCTATTTAAAAATATTTTTAAGTGGCTATTTA
Source organism: Eurypyga helias (assembly GCF_000690775.1). Classification (NCBI taxonomy): domain Eukaryota; kingdom Metazoa; phylum Chordata; class Aves; order Eurypygiformes; family Eurypygidae; genus Eurypyga; species Eurypyga helias. Next base: position 523 of record NW_010230527.1, read on the forward strand.
ACTTTCTGGACATTCTGCAGCCATATCCCTATTTTTACTGTGATTTTTTTTTTCAGGGGCAATGTTTGTGTTTGGTTGATTTTTAATTGAATTTGGCTATTCCATGTATATCTGAAGGATAAATTGGATTGCCTTTACTAAAGAGTAGGAATATATTTGCAGCAAATATTTATAAATACCTTGTCCAGGCCTACTATGTAGTTAATAGTAAGGCCATATAGGGATAATTTTGAACATGCCTTTGCAGTTTACTTTTAAAAATGGAGTAAGTGGTGGTCTGGAATGTGTTAATTGATAACACAGAAGGCAGAATATAGGCCCATCATTGAGGCAGGGTAGATTATTTGGGCACACAAATGCATTTTAAATGAAAACAGTTACATAAAGAAATAGTTTCTTGACTACTTTCCACAGGGTCTCTTTCTTCCATAGGATAAGAAAATATTTTTGTGAAAAATTATTTTTTATTTCTTATTTTCCATTTTTTTCTTTCATTATTTAAGTGTTTTAAGAACACTGTTTAAAACTCTGAGTGTACATAAATAAACAGATCACAGGGCAAATATGTTTATAGAGTGACGTTATAGATTTAACACTTATAAATAGTAATGTGTATTTTTATTATTAATCTTCGTACAATGTTTGCGATTACAATATTACTGTAGCTCCACATTCATTTTCTTAGGATAAGAAAAAGTATAATGATTTCAAGTGTTTTTAGAATGAAAGTTTTAAAATGAGAGACAAGAAGTAGTTAGCTTGTCTTTCTAATAGCATGAGTAGACAAGAAGTATAGAAAAATTTCACCTCCAAAAAAATCAAGTTTCAGAAACAAGTTACTCTGTGAATGAGGATTTGGGGACAGGAAATGGTGTTTTTTCGGATGCAAAATATTCAGAGGAAATTATATGATTGAAGGTAAATATATATATATTTATAGATTCCCTGCACCACTCTCTCAAAGTCAATTCAGTGATTCCATGGCTGCATTGAGAAAGACACATGCAATTGTGAGGATGTTACTGTTGAATAACTTCATGTTTGGTTATTACACTTAAAGCACTACAGACTGAAAATCTGTTGGAGTGTGTAGTCATGCAGCATTAATGCAGTGGCAAGTTCTTCCTGACAAGGACACAATGATTATTTAATATTTTGCTTCCAGGGCACGCCTGAAGGAGGGATCTTTGTAAATAAGTATGGAATAGGAGCCTTATGGGTGCTCCCAGGCACAACTCCTATTTTGGGAGTTGCTTGATAGGTCTTTACAGCAAGCACAGAGTTCCAGGGGATGCATAATAAGTCTGTGGAGGTATTGTTGGCTTGGAGTCATTGTAATTACAGTAATCTGAGTGAAAAAAAATTTTGGATGATGAAAACTATTAAACTAAATAGTTAACTAAAATTAAATCAATAGTTATTAGAGACTGCTCACACACCACAGAATGGAAATGAGACCTAAGTAGCTTTGGGCATACATTGATGAGCAAAGAATCATGTCAGTGGAGCAAGAACTTGTTTATCCCCACAGTATATTTAATGACATATAATGTGACTTAAAGTGGGACATCTGTGTCCCATGTTTACCTAAACTCTCAGCAACACACAGTCCCTTCTTTTTTCTGCAATAGGTGCTTTGTTCAGTTTGTTTATCTATGTGGAATTGTAAATTGAGTCTTTGTGCAAACTTGAAATGCATTTTACGAAATTTCAGCCCTGTACCCATGTATGATTTGAAGTGAAGTAGAATTCTTTTCCCTTTCATCTTTGCTTTTGTCAAAAGTAAATATTTTATAATGTAATGGTTCAGGTTTCTTGCAAGATTCTTGCTTCAGGCCTGTATCATGTAAGTGCTAGATAACTTAGTCTAAAGAGCCATTTTATTTTCTCAGTAATATGATTTTAGGCTAACGAGCCTCATGACTGAAGCAAATCAGCAGCATTCCTCAAACTTTCCTGAGAAAGTTCAACACCTGCTATGTGGAAAGCCTGTAGAGCCAAGTAAGACAAGAAAGAAAACCAGCCTGAGCACCTGGAGGCATGATGTAGAGGCACTGTCTGGGACGTGTGAGAATGAGAGCACTGTCTATCTCTTAACTGAAAGGGTACAGTTGTTCCTGCTTTAGTCTTCAGTCTGCAGTGCTTGAACAGTAACACATCCTTTACCCACTCCCGGAAGCAATGGAACATCAGGAAAATTACTTGTATCCTCTCTACCTTCCCCTTCCTTGAAGCCAAATTCTGATCTCTGTTGTGTAGTATGGAGAGGAGCAACACACTGAAATCCTGCATGAGATGAGAAGGAATCGGGCTGTGTAAAGGGAATTAAACCAGCACAAAACCTTCTCTTGCACTTCAGATGTTGAACAGTTTGTATCTGCTGAGGGTGCGACGTAACACGGCTGAAAGCAGTGTTCAGTGTGCAGAGCTTGTTAGGATAGCTCAAGGCCTATTGTAATTTATGCAAAACAATTCTGAGATGAGACGTTTTGGACTGCAGTTGTTTCCTTGTGAATAAACTGACCCTGTTTTCCCCGTTCTTTTAGAGCCAGCATTACCCAGAGTCGCAGCTCTCCCTCCTTGAACAAGCAACTCATAATCAACATGGAACCTCTGCAGCCCCTCCTTCCTTCTCCCTGCGAGGAGGAAGAGGTTCCTTTAGATGAAGGTGAGTCACCCGATTCCTGCTAAACGCTACCAATATTTATTATAATATGTATGGAAAAAGGTGTGTTACTGACTCAGGGATATGGAAAAAAAATCTAATAATATCCATTAGGAGTACACCATTGAGCCTGTGCACATCACACTAAGAGGTGATCACTAGCTCAAGGAACTATGCACAAGCCTCATGCAAGACACATTGTGAGGAAAGTTACTGCTGTTAAGCGTTCTGTTTCAATCTTTTTGTTTAGATTGCCAGGTGTGAGTAACTTAACAGGAAATAAATAATTCTATATAGCATCATTTTACTAAATTGTATTGGCAGTTAGTCAGCAGTGAAAACTGGCAATTTATTGCTAGGTATGTTGGTTTTCTTGCTTTCATTTACTTTTATATTTCTTTTTTTCTGTTCTAATGTCAGGAAAAACTCTGCCAATTTAATCCCATTGAAAGAAAGGGGTTTGGTGGAAGATCAGTTTGAATGCATTTTGCAGAGCAGGGTCTTCCATGTATTTGTTTATGCTTTGGTATTTTAAAAATCACATTCAACACCTATCTTTTTGAGATGCAGTCATTAGAAAGAAGGGGATGAACATCTTAAATGAGGATAACTGCCCTCTTCCTAATGAAAAAGAAAGCCAATGAAACAAAACCTAACAGTGGTTCTTGTTTGAGATGCAGTGAACTTAGTGTTTCAGAAGTTGGGAAATACGATCTCTGGTGTTGCTTTGTTGTGGTCAGTTAGTGGGAAACAGAAAACAGCTGTGGGAGTTTGTTCATTTTCATGGAAGTATGCCCTAATTTGATTATATAGGAGTCATCGGACCATATTTTGTTCATTCTTCGGTGTTTCAACACTGAATTTAGTAAGAACAAGGTAAATTAGATTGTCTGTGTACTTAGCTTGTTCTAATTAGTAGTAGCGGCTGCATGAGATGTAGTTAATTTCAACAATCACCTGTTTACATCTGCTGTGAAACACCTGTATCTGAGAATTCACTGTGGGAGCCAGGTACCAGCACTCTGTTCCTGCTAGGATGTTGCCACCACTGCAGAATAGTAACAGCTTGCGACTTGTAAGACTGCTGTGCCACGCTTGCAAGTCTAAGCAGTGAAATCCACTTTTGGAAACTGCTGACTTACCATTGCTATACGCCCACCAGCAGTGCTGGTTTCAAAAGTCTCTGTTATATAAGTTTGAAAGTCATGTTTCCTTTTAGTGAGACAGATTGTCGATACTACTACGATTTAATAGAAATAGTTGCTGGTAGGTTTCCTGTAGAATATGTTATGCATAGTTAAATACCACCAGCTGCTAAGTCAACAGTACTTAGCTCTTTTACAGCATTTTCCTGCAGTGAACTTGTCTCTATTACCATGTTGCAGCTTGAACTGATCTCACAGCTCTCTGCTACTGATGCTGTCTCTCTACCCCACATGCACTCAGTCCATTTCTGTGGATTTCCACCTTTTTCCTTTCACCAGCAGTCATCACCCCAGAGTGAACTGAGGGGAGGAGTAAAAAAACCCCTAACTCCACAAAAGTAAATAAATAAATAGACACATGAACCCCAAATAAAACACAACCAGCAACCCCTTACTTGTACTGTGTCACAGTATTGGCTGGCTCAACCTTTAAGTGGCTCATCAGAGAGGGTTGGGCAAGGTCCTGGGCAAGAGCAAGGACAGGAGCAGGAGGTGGGGAGAGGGGAAGCAGCTATCCATAGATCAGACTCAACTGCATTGGGAAACTGCTTTTAGTGTGCTACACATGTGAAACAGCCTTGGCACCTCTGTAAAGATCTGGCCTGAGGTAGGGGTGGACAGCCTGCGGTGCTTTCCAAAGGGCCTGCAGAAGCTCTCAAGAGCACAGTACTGCCTTGCCTAGGCCAGATGACCCCGAGCAGCGTAGGTTGGCTAATACAGCTTCCAGAACTCCACACTCATACTTCCACAAGGTGTTCTGCAAGGGTATATGGATGTTCCAGCCGCTGTTGGCCGAGACCTCGACATGGTGCTGCACTGTTCTGTGCAGGTGGGCCCAAGCAACTTGCTAGGAGAGGTGGCTATAACGACGCTGTCAACTGTGCATACCATGGGCAGATTCAGAGGAGTGTGCAGCTTTGCCTTTTAGCAGAGCAAGATTTACTTGTTCTTAATTTTAATTTGGCTTTATATTTTTTATATAATGAAAAAACAGGTGGCCAAACCAACGTGGCCTCAGTGTCATAAGTAAATACCTCTGCTTCCTGAAACTTTTGGAGAGATGAACTCTGATTTGACAGCCGGGGCAGTATGAAACTGAACTAATAGAAACTGCCAGGGGAGAGGGAAGGTTTTGTACCAATTACTTGATAGTTGCTAGGGGACAAAGCCATCGGAGGTGGTGAGATAGCACAGCCTGCAGGGGATTTTGAGCAGCTTCAGCCTGCCATGTTGTCCTTAGGCTAATCCTTTCAGATGGAAAATAAACATGATGTAACCAAATATTGAAAAATTACTAAAGCCCAACCATTCTCCTGTATGAAATTTGATCTTACAAATCTGTCTATCATGCTGAAGTGAAGCTGTCCTCCAAAAGAGCCCAAATTGTCCAGTGATTTTGCAGACATGTAAGAAAGGGTTTTCTGACTATACATGGTCATAAATGACTACTGGTTTTGGTAAGAAAGATACTAGATGCCCATGGTATCATTGTCCTAGTTACTTTAGCAGTTGACGCTTATGCAAGAGGATTTGAAAACAAGTAATGGCAGTTTAGTTTTTGTTAGAATGGTAGGCAAAAATATCCCGAGTTTGTGTATTTGTGTCTCATTCTTCAAAAGGCAATTCTTCAGTCTGTACTTGGAGGCCATATGCAGGTGTCCAATTACTAATTTAAACACCTGGATTTGAACTGGTATTCTTACTTAAAGGTACTTTTATTCCTATTTAAATTTTTAGTTATGTAAGTGACTTACCTAAGAGATTGGCCATCAACCAATACGTATTTTATCAAATTAAAAACCTGATCTTGAGTCCTCATGCCCTAGGATTGCAGGTCTTTTCTCAGTACTTTGTTGCTACTGCTTGAGATTCTTTCAACTTTCACACTTCTTGTTACTGACCCTTGTTTTGCACTAATGTTCTTTAGGGGCATGGTTGTGTAAAGATGGAACTATTAAATTACTGTCATGTGTAGGTGGTTATCACATGTAATTGGAATTTATATGAATGAGTATCAGATATGCTTGGAATGATCATTCCTACCTTTTGAACCTAAAAAACATTCTTCAAAACACACCTAATTTTGGGGTTTAACCTTGACTAGCAATTAAGTACCACACAGCTGCTCTTTCACCTTCTCCCCCTCTAGTGGATGTGGAGAGTCAGAGGAAAAGACAAGGAAGCATGTGGATTGAGATAAGAACAATTTAAAACTGAATATAATAAAATACTGATACTAATACTATTAACAATACTAATAATACGAACAATACTACTAATAATATGTAATGAAAATAAAATAAAATATATAATTGCTCACCACCCACCGACCAATACAGTCGAGAGTCAAATAGCGAGAGTCGGAGCCAGAGAGCCTGAGAGCAATCACAGCAGAGTCTGAGTGAGCCCTGCGAGTGAGGCAGCAACCGAGAGCCAACTGACCCACCAACTCACTAACGAACAACCAAAGCGAACGAGCTAATGCATGAACAAATGAACTAACAAGTGAATGAGCAAATGAACTAAACAAACAAGCTATGGGCCCTGCAGCCCACCCCGGCTATATACTGAACACTACTTGCTGTGGAATGAAATAGTCCTTCGGTCAGTTTGGATCAGCTGTCTGAACTGTGTATCCCTCACACACTGCTTGTAGCGACAAAGTTGGTAACACGGCTGCAATAGCAGAAGCTCGGAAGACCTGGAATTGGTGCAAGCACTCCCCAGCACCAACAAACACTTTATCAGTACTGTTCTCAGAGCAAATCCAGAACAGAGCTTCATACCAGCCACTGTGAAGAAAAGTACCTCTGTCCTGACTAAAACCAGCACACCTAGCTCCAGAAGTTTTAAGTGTATGCAGAAGTGTGACTGCAAAATTCATCTTTGTCACAGATAGATGAATGAGGTCCTACTGAATGGTTCTATTATGTCCTTTCCATGGTCCTTGCTCCACGTGCAGTTGACCGTGTTATAATTCTTTTGGTATTACTGTAGAAATTGTGTGGCTGCCTTCTTTCACCATCTGATTTCGTGACAGATTCTTGCCTGTCCTGATCACTTGACAATTATTTTGCAGGTGGTAGATCATTGTCTTTGATTTTCCAGCACCAGATACTATCAGGGCTTCATGAATTTGAGTAGTCCAATTTAAAAAAAAACAAATCAAACAAACAAACCCAGGAAAAACCACACCTCTGATTCACGGGATATTAATGTGATCTTATGAAGTGATGAAACCTTCTTTTATGTCACTTGATACTTGTGTGCGTAGGTTTCATACACGAGTTACTAAAGTAAAAGTAGCGTGCTTCAGTCATTCTATTGGTTGACCTACCTTGTATTGTATTTTAGAAAAGAGTTACACACTTCTTTGATGTCCACATTGTTCTTTTAAGATTTTTTCTGTTTATGAATTTGTATGCATCAGTGTTGTGTGCAGAGAAATCTTACCCTTTAGCGAACTTATTTGTGTGTGCCACTCAAGTATAAGCAATATTGAATTAATGGCAATTAATTGGCATGAATGATATCTTCACTTTAGAATGTGATGTTGCATCTTACAAGCATGTATGAGAATGGGGACGCACCAGTGGCTACCAGTATAGTTGTCTGTCTGTCTGAGTGCTCATTTGTGTAAGCTTTAGTTGTAGAGCAGAGATGTAGGGAGCTTTTGTGAATACAGCTTAGGCAGAAACACATAAAAGAATTGGCCACTTATGAATAATAGTATGAATAAATATTTAAAATATGCTAGTAGAATGTGATATAATGTTAATTATCTCTTCACATGTACAACAAAAACAGTAACAGGTAATAGAGTCCACTTTTTTCCCTGGAGACAGCTCAGTGTTGTTACATTTAATTTTTATTGGGAAAAATGTATTGGTTTAGTGCTGTTTCTCTGTGTAGAACTAATACACAGCTTGTCAACATTCGTATTTTTAAAATCGTACTTGCTGTTTACGAGACACAATTTACCTTAATACATCAGATAGAGACAATCATGAAACGTTCTGTGTCAGGTGGTATCAAACAGCTTTTCCCTGAATGTAATGTGATTTTCTATTTACTTTTTTGTTGTTTTTTTAATGTTGTGACATTATTCCTGTTTGCTATTTTCACTGGGTGGGGAAGGATACTAGTTTTGAAGAGTGTTTTATTAGCTTTAGTTATCTGGTTTGGGGAGGGGATTGCTTTTGCTTTTGTAAAACATGCTTTCTGATTTTAAGAGAAGTTATACAAAGAGAAGTTATACAACCATCTGCCGTTTTCTCCCTCCTCTGTTAAGGAGGCATGAATGCTGAAGGTCTCTGTCATAGCTCCCACCAGTCACGAGCCTTTCAGCTGTGTAATACCTGGAGCAGCAATTTAGGAAGGAGGAGAGTGACAGGAGCTGCAAAACCAATTAGTTGCTGAGAGTGAACCCGTCACCTTGCTGGCTGTCTTTTGCACAAAGTGAGTCCCAGGAGGCTCTGCAAGAGAGAAGCAGGCTCCTTGTCTGGAAAATCTTTGCTGAAAAACGTCTTCCGACCGTTATGTAGGACGTGCTGCCAATTGTCAGGTCATGCGAAGTTTTCTTTCAGGAGACAGAGCCTATTTCTTACTTGCTGAGAGTTAGTAGTAGAGACAGAGAGTTGCTGACTCAGCTAGAAGGTTTCAATGTAAATCTCCCTTGTTTTTTATATACATGGTTTGTGGGCAGCAAGTTGAACACTCAAGTAATTTCTCCTTTGCCTGAGCATGGTCACATGAAACATGAATGATACACGTTTATTTATCAACATGATTATGTTTCTGTTGGAAACCATTCACAGCCTTGTCCAGGTGACATGTTTGTCCTCCCTTGGACTTTCCCTTATGCATTGAACATGGTAGTGTTTAGACTTTTTAAGCATAGGTGCTTTCCAGTTTTTGTAGCTGTGTACACAGGTAGGATTCAACCCTTTTTAGTGATATTTTAATGCTTCTCTCTTAATGCTTAAATAATTATAAGAATGAAGATGAGAAAAACAGACAGAATCTTACTTTTGAGGGAGTGACAAGACAGAGCTAGAAAGCAAAGGGACACTTGATCTTTCCTCAGATTCACAAGGAACTGCTTGCAGAGAAGTAAAGGAAGAGAGGAGTGTTTGCCCTGCAGGAGGAAGGAATAAAAAAGAGCACTGCTGGATAATCACACTATATCGGCCTGGCAGGGTGAAGGAGACATGGTAAAGATGCTGTCCAAAAGCTCCATTGAAGCAGATGTCTTTCATGAGAGAAATCACTTGATGCAAATTACACATTTACAGGACTCGCCGCTGCCCCCTTCTTTCCCACATATTCACATGCACATCATTGATTTTATGGTGCAGAGAGAATAAGGACATCAGATAACAAAGAACCGGATGGTACAACATGTCAAACATTAAAGGTAAGTATTCTGGGAAGTGGGGGACTGCATCCCTCCCAGTACACTACTTCCAGTTTATCTCCTCTCTGTGGTTTAAGTATACCAGGTCAGGGCTGTTCTCCCAGTAGGACAATGTGATGCTGTGCACATGGTTGCATTCCAGCTAGAGCAAGTTAGCAGCAGCCAGCATACATGCGTCATGCCTTTTTTGGGAGCCTGCATATCTCTGCTGGACACGGACAGGGAAGTGCCGAACCTTCTGAAGCACCACTTCTTTCTGGTGCGTGCAAATGTGTCCAGTAGTTGTCCGCAAGTGGGAACTGGAACACATGTGCAGACAGAGAGAGATATTTTTCCCAAACTTAGGAATTTTCTCTTGTTTATACACAGGCAGGTCAGCTTTCATTCTAGGCTTGAAAGGAAAGCATTTTCGTCTCATTGGTTTGCCTTGTGACTGAGGTTTGTAAGTGCAGCATAGGGTTTTCCTTTTGTTTCTATACATTTCCTGCAAGTACTTTCCAGGAAGTTGTGTGGAAGTGACACCAGTGGCCAGATTAAAACTCTTCAGAAAAATAATGGCCACAGTGTCATTTTGTTCTGTGAAAACCCCTAAACACTGGCCTTCCATTTCACTGCACTATGTTTTGATGCCTGGGATATTTTTATGCTTGTGTGTATGGTTCAGCTGTTATGCTAGCAACTGCTAACTGAGATGGATGCTGTGGAAGTTTGTATTGTACATTATGAGGCATTTGGAAATGTTTAAAAATAACCTCTCATTCTGTTCCCTCCTGGGATATTTTTATTGGTCATGTTAGAAGCTTGTCATTTGATTCATTGAGAGTGACTTGTGTTAGTCTCTTAAAACTCGGAGGGAACTCAATAAAAGGCCAAAGCTGGTATGGGTAGAGCCTTTACAAGACTTTGAGAAGAGGAATTAATAGTAAAAATGGTGAAATGTCTTGTAAAAATCCAAACCAAGAGAAGCATTCATTTGCGGATGGTTAACCACTGCAACAAGGAAGTATGCGTCCGATTACTGCGGCATGGCTCCAAGATCACAGCCAGAAGGGCTGGTAAATTTACATTTATTGTACTTGACCTTTCCCCCCCCCCCCCCACCC
>NW_010230528.1:0-200 GCF_000690775.1 Eurypyga helias
CCGTCATCGGCTTCATGTACACCGGCACCATCCGCGTCAGTCCCGGTAACGTCCACGAGGTGCTGGAGATGGCTGACAGGTGAGCGGAGCCCCGGGGGGGGCTGGCTGCTTCAATTAAGCAGCAACAGCAAAAAACAAACCAGGTTGCTAAGCAGCAGACAGGGTTTTAGAAACCTCTTCCTTTACGTTAAGCAGGGTAT
>NW_010230528.1:645-11454 GCF_000690775.1 Eurypyga helias
GGGAGTTGAACTGGATGATCTTTAAGGTCCCTTCCAATCTAAACCATTCTGTTATTCTGTGACCGGGCCACAGCATCACCCCTGTTTGTTTGTCCTGCAGGTTTCTGCTGATCCGGTTGAAAGAGTTCTGTGGGGAGTTTCTGAAGAAGAAACTCAACCTCTCCAACTGCGTTGCGGTTCACAGCTTAGCCCACATGTATTCCTTGAATCAGCTGGCTCTCAAGGCTCAGGATATGATCAGGAGAAACTTCCACAGAGTTATCCAGGATGAGGAGTTCTACACTCTGCCCTTTCACCTCATCAGAGACTGGCTCTCGGACTCGGAGATCACGGTGGACTCTGAAGAAATCCTTTTTGAGACTGTTTTGAAGTGGGTTCAGAAAAATCCCGAGGAAAGAGAAAGGTACTTTGAAGATCTCTTTAAAGTTCTTAGGTTGTCTCAGATGAAACCCACTTACCTTACTCGCCACGTCAAATCCGAGAGGCTGGTCTCGAGCAATGAAGCTTGTGTGAAATTAGTGTCTGAGGCTGTGGAGAGTCACGCCTTGCGGTCTGAGAACTTGCAGTCCGGTAACCTACAACATTCCGCTTGTCCCGTAGCGTTGCTGCCGCGTTTTGGCCAAAACATGGACGTCATCATGGTGATTGGTGGTGTGTCGGAGGGAGGAGATTACCTGAGTGAGTGTGTGGGGTATTTCATTGATGAAGATAGGTGGGTAAACTTGCCGCACATACATAACCATCTCGATGGCCATGCTGTTGCTGTGACAGAGTCTTATGTTTATGTCGCTGGCTCCATGGAACCGGGGTTTGCCAAAACTGTAGAAAGGTACAATCCCAACAGAAATATCTGGGAGCAAGTCTCCAACCTAATAACCAGAAAGCATTCTTTTGGCCTTACTGAAGTTAAAGGAAACTTGTACAGTATTGGTGGACATGGCAATTTCAGTCCTGGCTTTAAAGATGTGGCCATTTATAATCCCGAGCAAGACAAATGGCTTAACCTGGAGTCAGCACCAAAGATTCTTCGGGATGTTAAGGCTGTTTCTGTCGAAGACCGGTTTGTTTATGTCGCTGCTCGCACCCCAGTTGACAGTGATAGCGAAGATGGGTTGAGGGCGGTTATTACCAGATACGATGCTGAAACGAGGCAGTGGCAGGATGTGGAGTCTCTGCCGCTCATTGATAATTATTGCTCGTTTCAGATGTCTGTCGCTAACACAAACTTTTACCATACAGCATCGTGCTGCCCCAAGAGTTACCCTATAGATAATGAGGAAGCCAAGATCAAGATCTCTGGCAGGGCCTCGGATGAGATACTTGAAAGCTTACCCCCCGAGGTCCTTAGCATTGAAGGAGCAGCTATTTGTTATTATAAAGATGATGTTTTCATCATTGGGGGGTGGAAGAACAGCGATGACATTGACAAGCAATACAGGAAAGAGGCCTATCGTTACTGTGCTGAGAGAAAGCGCTGGATGCTTTTGCCTCCAATGCCTCAGCCTCGCTGCAGAGCAACAGCCTGCCACGTGAGAATTCCCTTCAGATGCTTGCAGGGAACACAAAGATACCCTATGCCACAAAATTTGATGTGGCAAAAAGATAGAATAAGGCAAATGCAGGAAAGGCAGATGCAGGAAATCCACCGACACTCCCTGAGCTTACGGAGAATGCCACGCTCGCAGATTGAGTGCTAGTTTCTGGAGTATCACTCTTGATGAATCTGGGAAATACTGTGCTAAACCATTTTGTTAGGCTTGATATGTCTTTATAAGACAGGAGGGTGTTGATGGGATTTAGTGCATAAAACCAGCATCTTTATGTTTTGAAAACTAAGCAGCTCAGAAATTGAGGACGCGTGGGTATTAGAAACTGTGTGAATCCGATGGTATTTCTTAGTGGTGCCCAGGGTAAAACTAGCCTGTAGCGGGCTGTTAAATATTTCTGGGAGCATTAAGTCTGTTACTTGCTTCAGATCTTTGTTTTCAAGGATTTCTGGAGAGTTGGTCTCTAACAGTTCTATTTTGAAAATCTGAGAGCTCTGTCTTAATAATTTAGTGGTTACATTTGCGTGTGCTTGAAAGCACCTGTTTTATTTGCACTTATATATTGACATTCCTTTGATTCTCTCCTCAGTGGCTGCACTCCACGTGTCGGTGTTAGTGTACTTGGCTTTTCCAAGTCGGAGGCAAGTGCAATAGCTGTAACTGTGTATGGGAACAAAAGCACAATCTTTCTTTATAGAATTACTTCAGGATGTTTCTATGTGCATTGAATATTTTGTACCTGTATGTTCTAGAAAGGCTGCAGAGTTCGTTTATGAATTGGTAGAACGCCAGGCACGTGCTAAAAGAGAGAACTTGAGGCAGTCGGGGTTTTCAGCTGTATCTGAAGATGCTTTGAGCATCTTTGACAGCTTCAGTAGAAACTTGGGTCAACAGTCAGCCTGATAAAAGGCGTGAAACCAGCCAAGTAGCCGCCCACCAGCACTCACTACTCGTGTCTGTCGGTGTGAGTCAGTAAGAATGAGGTGTTTTCACAGTACTAGATCGAAACCTGAGTGAATTGCAGATCCTCTCTCAGACATTGCACGCGTTTTAATTCTAGTGGAAAAGTGGCTAGAAGAACGCCTCCGAACCGGTTTCCAGCCTGTCTTTGACAATCAGTGCCCTCTGCCTTCAGTATACTTTACAGCAGCTGTGCTGCAGTGCTCCAAACAGTCGGCACTTGGTGTTCCTTCGCGGTGAAACCGCGGAGTTCTCATAACCTCTGAATATCTGAATTTCCCCGCTTACTATGGCGGTAAGATTTAAGCTGACTTAAATACTTTTTGGCGTTCTGAGGTGGTTTTACATAAATCAGTGCCCTGCTTAGCTCTGGTTTGCGTACTGCTATACTCCCAAGGAATGGAACGTGGAATATTTCCTTTGGAGTATCCCTGCCTCTCAGTTCATTGCCCACTGAACACTCCTTCTCCCTGAGCTGAAGAGCTCCAGGACGGTTTAGGTTACTAGTGGATCCAGTGCATCCTTTCTATCTCCTTTTCTTCCCCATCCTTCCCTTCATTTGAATGTTCCAGGTTCTCACGTGCAACCAAACTCAGGATCATGGGGAAGGGAAAGGGAGGAGTAACCAGGGTGCTGCAAACGTTGCGTAGACATTGTCGGGGAATCTGTTGCTGTCTTTGGGTCACACGATTTGCTGGTGTTTGTGCTGTGGGCAACTTCTTTGCAAAAGAACTTCTGAACAGGTTGGTTTCTTGTTTTGGTTTGGCTTTTAATTGTTTACCTTTCTGAGCTGACACTTCTCATTTTCCAGTTCAACATATCTGAAACACCGGGTAAGTCTTTCAACCACGTGGTGTGTAAAGGTGTCGCTGATGTGTACGTCCCTGAATGCTCCACTCTGCGGTTCACTTGCCATTTTTGGTATCAGTAACTTGTCTTTTTTGTAATAACATAATCTAGCCTTGTTTAAAAACCCCCACACTTTACAACCTTAACGGTCCAGTCTCCGCATACTCATCTGTGGTAACACCGGGTAAGTCTTTCAACCACGTGGTGTGTAAAGGTGTCGCTGATGTGTACGTCCCTGAATGCTCCACTCTGCGGTTCACTTGCCATTTTTGGTATCAGTAACTTGTCTTTTTTGTAATAACATAATCTAGCCTTGTTTAAAAACCCCCACACTTTACAACCTTAACGGTCCAGTCTCCGCATACTCATCTGTGGTAGCGTGTTGTACTTTATTTGCCTGTTGGACTGTTCGGGCGGAATGCATTGTAGGATGCTGGCCTCCTGCAAGAGAGGGAAGAGGTGAACTTGCTCAGGTTTAAGGCTGATGTTGAGGAATGGCTGTTACCGCACCGGCTCGTGCAGCCCTGTGAGCCGGGGGTTAATCAAGGGAGTTTGGGCCATGATCTCTTGCAGATTTGGCTGGAGAGGTTGAAGAGTGCCTGCCCTAGAGCAGGGGCTGTGAACAGAAGTGTGAAAATGCCTGACAGCTTTACTACTCAATCCGTTGGTTTAACTTAGATTTGTGGGAGCTCATTTTAAGACACTTTAACAGCCCTTGCACAGAAGCAGCAGAGAAAAGGTTCCGTGCTCCATCCCGCTCCTTCGCTGTATTTAATGAGCAGTTGCAGGGTGACGCTGTGTCACACCAGCACGGCTCTGTCAGAGCCCTCGTCATCCGTCACCCAGGACGGACAGTTGGAGGAGCAATGCCAAGATGATTCTGTCAGCTGTGACGTGAACGCAGCCGTTGAACGTGTGGCAGCGTGCAGCAGTCAGATGCAGGTTGCGGTCTTCACGTTCCGAGCAGAGTTGATAGCGCATGTACCGTGAGAACTTTGGGGCTGATACACAAGCAGTACAGTTTACTAAAAACATTCCACTCAGATACAAGGTCAGAACAGCTTCGTCTCTGGCTGCTGACACGTGTGAATGCCCGCCCTGATCCCCTGTGTGGTGCACTACATCTCCGTGTGTCTGCATGGTGAGTGATGGGCACTGTGAACAGCACCAGTGTGCTCTAACTTCTGCTATGCCACTTCTAGGCGACTTTCAAGTAGTTGGGGTCTTTTTTAGCCTTGACTTTAAGTGGACCAATTGCCCTGCTCCTGGTTTTTAACTGACAAGTCTAACTCTGTTGTGTTACATGTTTGGAAGGGTTGCATTACTGACTCTGGCTGTACTTTGGCCCACTAACCTGTGAATCACATAACAAATTCCTCAACTGCCGTAGATGCTGGGTGTTTATAAAGTGATCCTATAAACAAAAGCCTGGGAATCCTTTCCGTGTGTTTATAGTGGCTAGTTAGTGTCAGTAAGATCCCAGCGTGTATTCAGTATTAGAAGGCTGGCTTCTGGCCTTCCTAATGTCAGAGCCCATCGCGTGGAGCTTTTCCTCCTCCTTAGGACAATCACCCCTCTTTCGGTGTGAATACCTGCCACAAAATGCATGTTTCATGGCCTGTCTTTCCGCTCAGAGTACCAGCGGAGTAGGACACATCCTGCCTGGCACTCGGTGGTCCTTGTAGTACTTCCTCGGTGCGTGTACGCAGTGTTTTATAACCACGTGAATACTCTGTTGGTAGACAGGTTTGTGTTGTTTCTAAGACTCTGGCACGCAGTAGGGTACCACTGCGGAGATGGAGGAAACACGCCAACCTCTCAGCGTGCATTAGGGATAGCTTTGCCAAGCACTCTGCTATCCCAATGTCGCTTTTCTCCAGTACAATAAATGTTAAAACCAGAACCCTTGGCTCAACGTGTGTCATGGATCGCTGCTGAGCCACAGAGAACCGCAACCTTTCGGGTTGTTCTTAACGCCACCTTGTAATAGGATGTTGTAACATTCAGTGGGCTTAAAAAAGCGAGCTTAGGGTATGTGGATGATGGCTGAGATTTCTCATCAGCTGTGTCCGCGTTAACTTGGGGTCTAAATCACATCTCCAGGGTGACAGTCCTGGGCGGAAGTCTGATAAAACAGCTGCTCCCAAGGATCTAATCCTTGGATCTAACATGAATGTGGAACTAACGAGATGTTCTAAGACCATTAATAGTCAGATACTCCTCGTAGGTCCGTGCCACTGCGTATCACAGCAGCCGTACTCCTGTCGATGCTAATGTAGACTTCAGCTGGGTGCTCGGGGAAGCGGCCCTCCCGTACTTACTTCCAGTAAGGTAAAGTTGTGTGTGTGTGTGTGTAGGCCGTTTGAAACAAACCCCACTGTAATGCTCTTCACCTTAACCGCACTGTACTAAAGGTTACTGTAAGCAGTGAACTAATGAAAATAAACCTTCTATTTCTCTAGCGTTGTGTTTATTTTATAAGTTGC
This sequence comes from Eurypyga helias, assembly GCF_000690775.1. Lineage (NCBI taxonomy): Eukaryota > Metazoa > Chordata > Aves > Eurypygiformes > Eurypygidae > Eurypyga > Eurypyga helias. The sequence continues at coordinate 6,488 of NW_010230528.1, forward strand.
TGTGTAGGCTGTGGCTGACGCCCACATTCTGTGGTGCCACAGAATGAAAGTTTGAAATGCTACTTACTCTTTTTGCCTGAATCAATTGTTTTTTATTTTAGAATAGGTGAATACCTTCAGTTGCTGCTCAGAAGGCTTTATTAGCTAAGTGGAGCTCATTAGACAGGCAGGCTCGTTGTCGAAGAAGTGAACCTGACTTCCCTTGGAAAGTTGTCCTCGCATTGGTCGCGGCTGGCAATGTAGTCCCTGATGTTAGACAGGCCTGGCACCACGCAGCAGCTCACAGCGCTACGGTATACGCTCATGTTCTCAACGTCGTACCACTCGTTGGTGCGTTCGTCGTAACACTCGGAGTTGAAGGTGGTACTAAACCCGTTGAAGCCACCAACCACGAACAGAAGGTCATCCAATACTTCGATGCCAAAGTTGCTGCGGGGGTTGAACATGGTGGGGACTGTGCGCCATGCGTTGACAGCTGGGTTGTAAGCTTCCACGGTCTGAAGCCGGTTGATCCCATCAAATCCTCCGACCTGTGGATGCCAAAGGTAGAGTAGAAATAGGCCTTTTCTCACCTGGGAAGTCGGCCAAGCTGTTTTGTGCACAAGTAAGATGGTAACTGGTCCTGCCTCACTGACCTCTGTTTGGGCATCACTGAGCACCTGTGATCCCAAACACAGTGCTTATCGCAGCCTGCTCCCTTGTTTCTGGAGCTTCCAGAAGTACTTTTGTCAGATTTTACAGTCCTACAGGGTTTAAATGTGGTCCGTGGGTAGGATAAACAGGGCCAAGCAAACGCTCTGTGCTACCAATGCTGTTAGCAGCCCCAGAAAATGATTTCTTGGCTGCAGCTGCTTAAAAATCATCCACACGTTCTTCTATACAAGAAGCGTGCGGGTGATAATATTCTCGGGAGCTGTATCAACTGTTCTGGCCCTGACTTCCTTCCCTAAATGCCGCTTAACAAGCCAATGGCCAGCTTGAAAATCTAGGAAACGCGGGTGCGTGAAGTAGCCAGTGCTGGGTGTTGTGGCAGGGGCGCCGCTTACTTACCGCGTACACCTCGTTCCTGTACGCGATCACGCCTACTCCGCTTCTTCTGCTTCGCATCGGGGCTATGAAGGTCCATTGATTTGTTGTGGCGTTGTACACCTCGGCTGTGATCAAGCACACGTTTCCATTGAACCCGCCGCATATATAAACCTGTTCCCCGGGAGGAAAAAGCGCGTGAGCGGGGCAGTTATGCTCGGGGAGGGGGAGGACGTGTTAAAAATTAACGGTACAGCTGGCAGGGGGTTGGAATTGGGTGATCTTTAAAGTCCCTTCCAACCCAAACCCTGTTGTGATTTTTTTTTTTTTTTTTTTGGGTTGGGGGGTAGTTGTCTTGGTTTTTTAATGGGAATGGTCCTGTCTTCCTGGGCTTGAGGTAGTAAAAGTGCAGCGAGTTGCTCAGGCCAGCAGGATTTGGAGCTGTATTTTCCCAAACTGCAGGAAGCAGATAGCCACGGTGCTGGAACCCTGGCCAGGAGAAGTCCTGTCCAGCAGCAAGCGGGCTATACCAGCTCTGGAGGGGTTTTACTGCTCCTGTCTGCATCCCTTTCGTGCCAGTCCCTCACTGCCTCTTGGAGAGCTTGAAATTTTACTTCCAGGATTTATGTGAACCTTATTCCTCTTTATTTTAAACACTTCACCATGTTAAAGAGAGCGTTTGTTACCTTTCCTACTCCCACAGCTCCTCTTTTCCACCCGGATACTTGGAGTGGCAGCTGTGTTTATCAGCCTCAGGAGGAGGCTGAGCTCTGTGCAAGTCCCTCCCTCACCACGCGCCATGCGGAAGGACAGGCGCTTGCTCTCCAAAGCTGCGCACCGATTCCTCCCCCGGCGCACCATCCTCCAGCACTACCTGCTTTCCGTGTTCTCATGGCACATTTACCTTTTCGTGCAGCGTGGTCGCGCTGGCATCGCTTCTCTGCTCATGCATGGTGGCAATCAGCGTCCACTGGTTCGTCTCCGGCTCGTACCGTTCCGCGGTGTTGAGGCGTGTGTACCCGTCAAACCCTCCCATGGCGTAGATGAAGCCGTTGAGGACGGTGACGCTGACGTAGCAGCGCCGCGAGTGCATGGGTGCGACCTGCTGCCACGTTTTCTTCAGGGGGTCAAACCGCTTGACGGTGTTGAAATAATCCACGCTGTCAAAGCCCCCAATCACGTAGACAAAGCCTTTTAGATAAGCAGTGCCATGGTAGGCAAAGGGGCTTTCTTTGCAGGTGACCATCATCCACTTGTCTCCGCGGCAGTCGTACGCCTCGATGGCGTTGGTCGGGCTCCCGTCGCTCCAGCCCCCGATAGCGAGCAAGACGGCATAGGGCAGGCGAAGCCGGCTGAGAGAGTTGCTAGAATTGGAGCACGACGGGCCGCGCATGTTGAGGTTGTACAGTTCTGTCAGGGTGTTTATGATGAGACTTTTGCACTTGATGTTGTCCTTGACATACTCGTGGGTTTTGATGTTGTTCATGAAGTAGTCTGTCTTCATCAGGGCCAGTCGAACCTGAAAAATGCAAAAAACGGAGCTTAGAACGTGAACACAGATGGTTTACGCCTTGGAATCCTTCATGGATGGCTGCAGCGCTGGATGGCTTTGCTTTTGGGCTACAGCATATGAAGCTCATGAGAGAACGAGAGAATTACACGTGTAGTTTTTAGCTTGTCCAGAAAGGGGTGTGCCAGGGTAAACCATGGCAGGGAGCCGCTCTGGCACGGGCTGAACCTGCCCCGGCGCCTGCTGCTCTTTGCACGGTGTAGCCCCGCAAGGCAAACGCTCATAAACTGCCCCGACGGAGAGATAACGTCATCCCGTGTGAACTTTGGCCCTTTCTGGAGGTGAGGAACAGTTAAACTTAAGCTCTGAACCTGAGGAAACGCGCCCTTCGAAGGTCCCAACCCCAGCGTAGGAACTTCGACCCGTGCCCCAGCGCAGCGATAGCCTAACGGTCTGGGCAGCCTCTGGCTCGGCTGCCCCTCTGCCGGGATGACACTGACCTTGCCCAGCAAAACCGCGATGTGCTGCCTCCTCTTCTGTGGGTCGTGAGCGATCCACTTCAGAATCGCCTCGAACACGTGGCGTTCTTCCTGCACGTTGAGCTCGTCCTTCTCAATGATGTTCATCAGCTCGTTGGCAGAGAGGTCTAGAAACTCCGCAGAGACCTTGACGATCTCCACGAAGTGGTGGAGGATGAACACGTAAGCTGCTTCTCGCAGCTCGGGGCAGTGGTAATAATCCGTGAGTCTGTAGATGCCGATGCAGTTTTCAAAGCACATCTCGGATTTTAAGAACTCGCAGCACAGCCTGACGATACCCATGATGCTGAACTGGTCGGCGGCACTGAGCAGCTTTTCAGCGTTCTCAGCCGTGACCAGTACTGTCTGGGTGTAGGCGTACTCAATAATGAGCCTCATAATTTCAGGTGAAGTGCCGGGAATTTTGTATACGATCTTCTCTGCCGTGTTCCAGTTGCTGATGAACAAAGCCCTGAAAAAACAAAGCTGTGCTAAGGGAAAAAAAACAGCTTTGCTGCCTGAAACCCTGACCCTGTTTATCCCCTGTGCCGCCTTCCCCGGGCACCAGTTTGGGCACTAGCAGTAGCCGTGCCGGGAGGCTGTGTAGTTTATTAATTTGTGTTTTACTAACTGCTTGGTGTTTAAACAGAGTCTCAGCCTCTGGCTGTGGACAGAGCAGCAGGGCGAGTGGCCACCTTGCTTCACCAAGAATACCGGAGAATATTGGTGCGTGGGGACAGAAAACCTCCCCCCCGGTGGCAGGTGAGCCAGGCTGCCAGCCCTGCGCCGCATCTGGGGGTTCGTCAGACACCGCTTCCAGGGCCGCTGTTGGATATCTGGTTGTGGATTGATTTGGGTGCCCAGGCGGGACTGTGGGTGGTGAGCTTTAGTGCTGAAGATGCAGGAGGGTGGCATGGCACAGACTAGGAGATACTGACTCAAGCACTCACCAGAAGTAGTGACTGCAGCTACAGAGGACGTTCTTGTGAGCGTTGAATTCGATACCATCCACGCTGATGATCACGTCGCAGAGCTTCCCTTGCAGGCGAAGCTCGTTGAAGACGGCGCAAGCCATGGCGCTCATCTTCCTCTCCGTGTATGAGGGTAAGTATCCCGCAGGCACCAAGCTATCGCCCATGTTGGAGGCTGGGGTAGGGGAAGGTGATTCTCCCTGAGGTGCTTCGAGGTTCTGTCCGTGCCCTCACAGGTTGCGTCTGAACGCCTGTCTGGTTGCTATGCAGTATGCCTCATTGTGACGTCAGAGCAGAGGGGAGGAGCAACCAGGGACTGGATGAGAGCCCCTCTGCAGGCAATGGGGTCCTGGTCGTCCCGCCCCCCTTTGTTTAACCACAGCCCACCGCACCCTCTGCCTACGGCCTGCTGACAGCTGCTCTGAGCGAGACCGGCCCCGGGAGTCCTCTGCAACTTTTTCATGTTCTTTAGCCCAGACATAAAGCTCCCCAAACGTGGGCACCAACCGCCCTTGTACAGCTCCTGCGGGAGGATGTGGGGACAGGCCAGCCAAGGGTGGTGACGGAGCCGCACCGTCCCTGCGCGTCTGCTGCCCGTTTGGAGCAGCGGAAGCTGCTGCCCTGGGCCCAGGGGAGGAGACTGGGGGGACAGGGAGCCCCGTCCTGACTCCTCGCTGGCTTCACTCATGGCCGGGTGCTTTTCCTCCGTGTTTGCCATGTCACTCGGTGCCAGGGAGCATCTCTGCGAGGGTCTCGGCTGGGACAACAGCGTGGACTGGGCGCCGAGGGGCGTTTTGCAGTTACATGAGTTTTGTGCTTACGCTGAGGGGAGTGGGACGGCGAAGAGAGCCCTTGTTGTGGACCTTTTTTTTTCCCCAAACTCTCCTTTCTCTTTCGCTTTCCTGGCTCGGAGCGTCTCGAAGAAGAAACGCAACCGCAGCC
>NW_010230529.1:0-397 GCF_000690775.1 Eurypyga helias
GGTAAAAATTCTGGAATTACAAGAGGGGATGGGGGGGGGAAGGCCGCTGCCCGAGCAGACATGCAGTTGGAGATCTCTAATCAGTGGTTTCCAGTAAAGCCCTACACAGTTGGCATTTGCCCTGGTAACCTTGTCTTCTTATGCATTCTACTAACCCCTTCGCCTACCAAGCCTTGGAACAGAGCAGAGCAGAACAGTCAGGGAAAAAAAAAAAAAAAAAAGGAAAAAAAAAAAAAAAAAAAGGAAAAAAGAGGGAAAAAAAAAAAGAAAAAAAAAAATTTTAAAAAAGAAGTCTTCATTTTACTCAGTCCTGGGTCTACTGGCAGCATTTTATTTTTGTTTGCTCATTTAAATTCTGATTTCAAAGTGTTCATTATTTTTGGAGTCTTTAAATAGA
>NW_010230529.1:431-705 GCF_000690775.1 Eurypyga helias
GTTTGTGTTTTTTGTTGCTTTGTTTTAGCGTTTTAGACGTACCATTCGTTAAAATTTGATGTAAGCGTGCTGTGGCTGGACGTGTGGTGGACTGCGGAGGAGGAAGGGGATAAGGAGCTGGCGGTCTGGTTTTCTGTGGATGGAGACACGATGGTTGGAGGGGTAGAGGACTCGTAGCCTGAGCTGGCGGCGGGCGAAGGCTGGGACCCCTGCGAGGATGATTCATGGACCTGCAAGAGAAAACCCGGGCAGAAATAGGGAGCGGCGGAGGACG
>NW_010230530.1:0-4667 GCF_000690775.1 Eurypyga helias
CCATGTATTTCACACAACTTCTATGAGTTTTTCTAGGCGTGACGTATTCATGCATAATGTTCATTTCTGAACGTAAAAACAACAAACTGTATGGAAATATCAGCATTAATCCGAAGTTTCAGAAAAAAAAAAAATGTATTTCAACTGCTTTTTTACTTTTAACAATTAAAAAACGGTATTCAAGTTTAACAGTTCTCCAGTAACACTTCACACTCCTCTTATCTTGTTTGCTTCTAAAAAACATGCTAAATTTATGGGTAAAATTCAGCCTTTGAGCAGAATTAAGCAGGCAAGTTCACATCAAAGCTTTGTTTCATCATCTTTAGTCTGATCTGTTGGAAAAGACAGCTGGTCCTTATTAAACACCCTTTAAAAGTTGCAGCTTTAATTAAGTAACATCCATGTTATATTAACATTACCAAATAAATAACTAAAGTAAAGCTAGTACCGTCTAATCATGACTGCTTAACATCTTTTCACCAGTGGACTATAAAGTATTAATCTATTAAAGCAGAACTTGATCTTAAATGAGCGTCTCAAGATTTTAAATGAACGAGTCTGATACAGTAGTGACTGCACTGCTACTTACTCGAAAGCAGATGGGGGAAGTTAAGGGAGGGAGTCGAGTTTAACATCTAAACTAAGGGACATGATGTAGAGAGGCAATCAATCAAATCTGTAAGAGGCTTCAGCTGCAGGAACCTTGTTGGGTCAACAGCTTATGAATTAGCATCCTATTCAAATTCCACAGTTTCATACATACAAGGAAACATACATTTTTGTTGTTATTATCGAGAGTTAGGTTCAATTATATGAGCAGGCTTATGTTTCCATAGTTTGGTTTTCTGGGTTGTGTGTTTGAATGCTAGTTCTGAAAACACAGCATTTAAAAGCCTACAGCCTCACAGTTCCTGAGGAAACATGCACTACAGTGCTTAAAGACTAACATACTTGGGCTACTTCTGCTTTTTTAAATTAACTTCAACAGGCAGATGGTCACCAACACTTTTTTACACTTGAGTAAAAATGGGGTCACCTTCTCCGCTACATTACTTGGTAAACTAAAGTTAAAAAACCCACTAAAACCCACCTGGAGTGATCCTGAAGCAAATTCTAGGCTAAACAAAAGGGAGAGAGATGCCCACCTGCGTGACCGACCACGCTCGCAAAGCCTCGCACGCAATGCGCCGCATGACATCTAATCAGAGAAACACGCTCCGCTTTAAATGACACGTGTAGTCAGTCCTGAACTGCTGTCACGTGTTCTGCATGCACTGGAAAACACCCTCTTGGGTCTAAACATTCGGAAAAATTGGGGGATACAGAGCTGCTGGCATGTGGTCTGCAGAGGTTTTGGCCAACTCTGGAAGTGTCTCGGGATTTAAGAACCCCCTGATGGCAAACGCTGACACCTTTCACCATGCTTGGTCTTCGGTCTGCCTTCTGCTCAACACCGTTCAAAATTCTTCAATACTCTGCAAGTGAAATCTGATTTTTTAACTGTTGGAAAATAATAAGAAATAAGGGGAGAAATTTAAGCGCTGGTAAATTATTTCTTACCATTTTATAGAGTATTCTTCCTCCTGAATAACGTTCCCAAAACATATATTTAGTTGGGAAAATTATTTCACTGTGACTTAGCCCTGTGCTTAGGAAAATGCTAGCTGAGGAGAAGAATGAGTGTGTGTTGGGAGGGGTGCTTGAGGGATAAAGCGTAGGGACACAGCAGCATGGGCCTGAAGAATAATGAGACAGGCAGAGCTCCTGAGAGTGGAACGGCAGGAAATGGGGATCTTCAGTCTGTTATGAAAAGAGAAAAGGAAACAGAAAACTCCTTAAATAAAGAGCATAGAAGATGACAGAGGGAGAGTTTCAGGGGAGACTGCACGGGAACAGAGACCCCTAGTATGTCTGATAAGCTCTGCTTAGCAGAGCAAAGGATGGTACAACTCTGGTAACAAGGCAGGGGAGCAAAGAGGTTTGCTAAAACGCTGTATTATTTATTCCTTTCTCATCATACAGTCTCATTAAATTTAAGCTTCATACTGAACACGGTTCACTGCCAGGAACTTCAGAAGAATTAAACATATGAAAGAAATTACTCATGTGTGTAGTCCCATTAGAATCTACAAAACAAATTGAAAGTAAAGTTGCTCATGGGTTTAACACTGAATAAATGCATCTGAAGTACATTCAAATCCTCCTCAGAGCCCAAATCCATATTCTCTCCACCTCATGGCTTGTTTACAGGATGAAAAAAATTCAGATAACTTTTCCAGAACAGCTCCCCACGTGGACATACTTATTCTAGATTAAAAGGGGCCCTTCACAGATTTTTTTTTTCTGGATAAAGGTATGCATATGATGTAGTAAGATCATCCATATGGAAAGACCATCCATATGGAAAGCTTATTTGCAGTACTATTCTGCTTTAAACAAACATTCTACCTTAATCCAAAATAACATTAGGTGTAGGAATACATTAAAATTTCTGTTAAGCATCAATAAAAAAATCCTAGACTTAGCAAAGTCAATCCCAATTCTAAAATCCTGGACACGCTGAAATCACTGATAATTCTTAGCAACAGTAACATTATCCTCCTGATAGTAACTGCTTTCCTGCTGCAGACATATGTTGAGCTTTCCAGACAAATGCCAAAGTATTACTAGAGAAGGTGATTAAAACAGGCATATATATTGCGATGGAAGTTGTTAAAAAAAAAATATCACATCTAAAGATTTTAGTTTTGAAAACATTAAGAATAATTTTAGGAGCTACGGATCAAATAATCAAATACTTCCTCATCACATTTTTTTAACCACAGTCCAGTAATATGCTCTCATCCAGCCACGTTTTTACTGCCACAAAATATTGAGGAAAATATTTTAAAACTGTATACTGTGGAGTGAAAGGAAAACGAGCATTACTTGTACAAATGTACCAAGATGGAATGCAGATTTCCAAAACCAACACTCAAACAATAGAAAAAGATGCACCAGGGGTGGGAAGTGCACAACAAAGTCACAGTTTTAGCAGAGGAAAATACCCAACATGTGTTTATCTAGCTGTACATATAAACACCCAGTTATTTACATTTTATTTCTTCCTAAACAGCCATTAACAGTTAACTGAGATTTTTCTAGGTTATTTATTTATGCCACTGAGAATTACCTCAATTCAACTCCTTCATTTAGTGCAATCTAGACATTTTTACTTTCTCTTCATAAAATGTTAAGATTTATTCATGTCCTTAACATACCTTCATTAGACACTACTTATAAATAACCTGCAATAAGAATATCTATGTGAATAGGATACAATTACTTCAGGGCTTGTGTCTTTTCAATCAGTCAGTGTCCCTGCAGTGCTTAGAGTGGCAGAGGGGAAGTGGCCTGTGGTTAAACAGAGGAAATACCAAGGAATTTTAATAGAGCAAATAGTCTCTTTACTTCCTACAGCGTACTACTTCAAAGGCAAGCCTGCTCCAGAGCAGACAATGTGTTAGAGGGGCCATCAGTCATTTAATCGTATGTCAAGTCTACTCACAACTTACATGCAGACCAAGATAAATACCACATAACTGAGACAATGGGTACCATCCTGCAGTCATTAGTAACTGCTGCCCTGCCTGGATTATGTAGGCAATCCTACGCAAGCCTGGTATTACAAAATCAGACTATAAAATTACAACGAAACATCGGACAAGGTATCTAATAAATTGGCTGGGGAAGTCTGAACTTGGAGCTGAAAGTCTAGTAACAGCAGAAACTAGCACAAACATTTAATAGGCTCAAGTGTTACATTTGTTGTGAGCAATAAAGACAAAGGGGGGTTTAATGCTAATTGGAAAGGGTGTAATTTTTACTGATCTAAAAACCAGTCAAAATGATTATATTGAGAATGATACTGTGATACATTCAGGTTTAATACACACAGCGACGTTCGCTAAGCAAAAATAAATCCAACAGAAATTGCGTCTGCACATTTCTATAAACGTCAAAATACACCAATTGAGTGTTACAAGTTTTAGTTAACAGCTGATGCACAACCTGACAAAAATACCCACCGCGGTCGGTATGAGCCGCCGAGCATCCTGCCTGATTCTGGTGGAATGTACAATGACATACCGAGCCAAAACATTTTGTTCCTAATTCTCACTTAAAAAGACCCAAAGAGGGGAGTGTAAACCCTCAGCAGTTCCACCCAACACAAAGATTTCGGTCTTAAGCTTCACCGGGGTTTGAAGTTTGTTTTTCCACGCTCCTCTTGTGCACATTTCCCAAGGCTTTCGCCCCGCTAAACTATGCCCTACGGGCTTCTGAGCCGTGTGCTGCAGCGCCGTTCTCCGCGGGTCTGATCTGAAACCAGGAAAATCCTTACTGACAGCCTAACAAAGGGGAAAAGCAATGAAAGTCACTTGTGTTCCCTCCAGCGTTCCTGGATCACCACGCTTCAGCTACGTCTGTGACTAGGCGTGAGGAGAAAGGGGAAAAACCCCAAACTCCGGAGTTAGTTAAAAGTATCAAAGAAGGAAAAGCAATCAAGAAAGGCCCGACAGCAAAACCCACCAGCAACAGGAACAAAAGGCAACAGAGCAGTAACAAAATGTTTATCACCTTCCTCCCCCCTTCCCCCTCCCGTAAATTTCCTACATCCTCTGTATAAC
>NW_010230531.1:0-1905 GCF_000690775.1 Eurypyga helias
AAGAGCAGCGGTAAGGCGGCTCGTCGCTCAAGGACCAGATGCAGTAGCCTTGCAGTCCGCCGGGGAGGGCGGTTACCTTCTGGGGTGTTTCAGACTTGGGAACCGTAAAGAGGATGTACTCCGCCGTCCAGCACAACTATAGGCCCCCACTGAAGCATCTGCTGCCTGCGGAAAGGGCGAAGGGACGGGTTCAGATTTCCTGAAACTGGCCTGTTCCCAAACAGCTTGTCGGTCTCTTTGGAAGCCGGGAACTGGAGAGAGAAGGTGCGAGCAGAGCGCCTTGCAGAGTGCTGCCCTTCTCCGAAGGGCTGTGGGACCTGCAAGTGCAAGTAAGACTTGAGAGGGACACGCGGTTTTTCTGACCTATTCAGCATCTAGGCTTACTCTTACCTGAGGACACCTTAAGAGGTCCAGTTAGGAAGTCGGGAGCCTGGAATACACCTACTAATCATCACTTCCCAATTAGTTGGCAGCTTCTTTTGAAATCAGAAATGTACAGCTAATATTTTTTAGAAAGTAATCTCTCATTTTTCAACTTTTTTTCTCCCCAAGTTTGCAAGACCAAATGCGTTTTTACTGGGTTGATGTACAGCGCTTTCATGATACTGAAGTAATTTATGAAGATGGAACTGGACTAAAGTCTTTTATACCAGTCTTGAAGGGTGGGGTAACTGTCTTTTGCTGGAATACAGTTTTATGATGTGCTATAAAACACTCTATAACCTATTTGATAGAGTGGAAAAATAAATTTTCTTCAGCATCCCTTTTATGTTGCCACAATGTACCTTTTTGTATATTATCTGACTCCTTATGCTTTACATTCAGCGAGTGACTACTTTTGCGCAGCTCTATTGTACTCATACGCCAATACTTCCAACATGGTTGGGGCAACAGACTGCAAATAGTAAACTATTGTTGTTAATTATCAATACTGACCTTAGAAATTATCAGGGAAGCTAGATGTTCTTCACAAAGTCCCCATGTAGTCTCCTCAAAGAAAATTTGGTATCACAGTCAGCAGTTACACAATAGATTCAGATAACCCAAATCTTGTTTTTCACTGAAGCCCTGAAGTTAGGGTATTATACTCATTCTTAATGAGACTGAATACTGTGGAAGCATGTTAGGGAGAAATAGTGAGTTGTTCTGCCTTTTGTCTCAGACCACGTCTATTTTTTATATACATATTCATCAGTAGAAGATTGGAACCAAGGCATGAGTACCAGAACTACCAATCTGTTGTCATTCTTTTATTTTAATGGTCCCAATGAATAATGGAGAGGCTTCTAAATTAATAGCACTAAGAAATGAAAAAATCTTTCTACAGTTTCTTGATTTGGGTATTCCATTCAGAAATATGCAATCCGTGTACAAATCCATTTGGGAGGAGATTTGAATTTAGTTTCCTGACATCCCAAGAGAGACTCTAAGACATCAGACTATTGTTTAGAAGGAGGTCAGGACCCTTAACTCTTGTCTGACTTTATGACAAATCACAGACTTTTGCTTTTCCATCTATTTCACAAATTCAAAATTATTTTACAGAATTTGAGGCAATCACAAGGGAGACACAATATTCAGTTTTCTACAGAAAATCTCCAGCAGATTCAAGACTTGGCCTGCATTTCCCCAGTCTTAGTATCTAAGACTTTCATGGCTACCAGATAAAATCTGGAAGCTTGAGATTTACCCACAGCTGGGCCACTGTTAAATAGTTCTTTTACCTTCTCTGTGTCTCAGTTTTTCCCTTGGAAAAGTGCATCTAATGCTTCGACTCCCTTATTACTTTGTCTTCTAATAAATGAAGAGAGTATTCATTATTATAAATCATCACTGATGTGTTATTTTAGAAGTTTTGAAAGCAGGGATAGCTTCCATGAGAATGAAAGGTAATTTCTACTCTTT
>NW_010230531.1:1917-21908 GCF_000690775.1 Eurypyga helias
ACACAGTGGCAGGAGATGCAGAGACATTAGACTTTCCTTTTTTGCCCTGTTATTACAAGTCCAAATACATTAATGACCTTGGCCCAGCATGTCTTGTGGAGAATTAGTGACTAGATGAAAATGCTTTCCCCAAGAATACAGTGATTAATTAACAGTAAAATTCACTAAGCATCAATCAATCTACCAAAATCATTCAATAGTGTTGTGGAAGAATTTGAAAAGACATAATCTATGAATCTGAAAGGTTTTTCAAAATTAACAGACTTCTGGAAAAATCTCTTCGGTAACATATATAATTAGAAACTATGTAAATATATACCTCAAGGGACATTATGATTATCAGTTTTCCAGTGTGTAATGAGAAAGTAATATAGTATTATCAAATCCAAATTGTATGGAACATGGGACAAATGTATCTGTGAATGCATAGTAAACAATGGAGGAAAGCTGTGAGCTTTGCCTGGATTACAATCATAGAAAGACAGAAATAATTTTTTACCTTTTTATGAATAAAAAGATGATGTTTTCCTAAGCAGTTTTCCATTTCTGTGCTCAATCGGCCTGGCCTGAATATCCTGAAGTTGACCTTCTGCTTAAATGACAATGAAATTTCTCTTTGGAGAAAATTCATGCTACTAATAATCTTTGCAGTCTGCTTGGTCTTCTGAACGTCCAAAATTAAGTGAAGAGTATATGGGTAGAAGTAACCAATATGCTGGTAATGTCTATGTTTGTGCTGATTACAGTTCATTATGTTTTATATGGAAATATATGAATACATATATTACATGTGAGCTGTTCAGTTAGTGATGTAACATTCCTCTTGAAAAAAAACCAGCCTTGACTTTACTGGAAAAATAACACTAAGTTTCAGATATTATACCCTGTGGAAAGTTGTTGCATAAATCTAGCTACATGACCAGTATGGGGTCAAAAGATCTCAGTAACAGATATGTTCACAAATTTTTGATCTTTATAGACTTGAAGTATTTTGGACTATCATAGAAAATACTACATTTTGGAGTCCTTTTTCTCTCCAGAAGACAGACAATTAAAAAGAGAAGGTGAAACATTTGAGAGTATGTGTGAGGCATTGGGTTTTTTTATAAAGCAAGCTATAAAAATGATGTCCCTCCAGTCTAAAACCGTGTTCATCTTAAGGTTGGTCATAATCCCAGGCTTCATGTATTACCTACAAAGGTCTCTGTTACAGGAAAACCTTTCCATTTTCCACTCTTCAAAGCAATCTGTTAAAGCCTATCTTTTTAGACTACCAAGCAGTGCAAGGGGATATGTGAATGTATGAACTGTACTTTGTAAAGGCAATGGAGTTTGACAAGCTGCGAAGGTGGCCTTAACAGTAACTGTGCAAATAGCTACTCTGTGCTAGATTATTTAGAATTTATTATTTCGAATGTGTCCCAAGTATACTTGTCCTGCTTCAAAGTGGAGCTGCAAGCTGTGTCTCAGTTCAGTGACATGAGCTATTGCTCATGAGCTAAGGAGGTTTCTGAGCTAGGAAATGCCTTTCTTAAGGTGTAGTGTGCTGTCAAGGCCATCCAAAGTTTGAACTTGTTTGGTGTCACTTTGTTGTGCTGTGGAGTTGAAAGGCAGAACAGCATCTGCTGTTACATGAAGGAGCTTTGGTTTGCCAGTAAATCTTAAATGAATACCAATTTTTTTCCTTTGAGCAGCAGAATCCTTTTGAACTCTGGTTGGATATAGGGATCACCGGGATCAATCAGACTACTGCAGGCAGGATGTGTTCATTCAGTAGCAGCAGCTTTGGCACCAAAAGAGGATTGTTAAAGCCTATTTTCTTTTTAGCAGCAGGAGTAAGTACTGTAAAGAAACAGGACTCAGTGAGATTGCATGATGCATAAACAGTGTGTAATCCTCTGGATGTGCAGAGAATTATATACGAATGAGGAACAAGAACAAAAATCCAGTTGTCACTGTTGCAAATGCCTGGTGCTGAATATCCAGGTTTGAATTGTTGGTCAGGGATGCCTTTGTCTTCAGAGGGGAACTCTGAAAAAATATATCACTTTCTAGTTCATCTTTTGGGATTTAATCAGAGAAGTCCAGAAGGTAAATGGATCTGTATTCAGTGGTTTCAGCTCCACAGGTTTCTATTTTGGTAATCGGATAAAATTCATTCCTCTTTACATTAACAGAATAGTCTGAGGGAAGAAGTATTTACTGGATAGTTTTCTATAAACAATAATGGAATAAAACCTAGGCTTTAGTAACTAGAAGCCAGAAGGGAAGGAGAATGACCAAAAAAAACCCAAAAAACTAATCTGATATGCACTTTCCTGGAAGTTACACTACAGAATATTGAATCTCATACAATCGGAAAATGGTGAGAAATAAGATCTATTGCAGAGGCTAAGTTATAACAATATTAACTTTTTTTCTTCTTCCCTAGGAATGCCTGTATATACACAAAGAAAACAAAAATGTGTAAAAATTATCAAGGATCATATGCATTTATTTTTTCTAGGGTTTTTTTTCCTTATTTTCATGGAGACACTTTTGGCAAAATAGTCAAAGGGTTTAAAAGATTTTTGTACACATTTATGTATGCATACACATTCATACTTTATCTTGGGTGTTGCAAATATCTGTTAATTGTTTTGAGGAAATAAATTAAAGATAGAAACACAGAAACTGAAAGATCAGTACAGAAGGGTTTTGACAAACCTATTACCTGCAGCTGCATTTCTGCTTGTATACGAGATTTGATTTGACATCCGCTCATGTTAGCATTTGGAAGAGAATAAGGCTTGGCATATGCTACTATGTATTTTCCTCCTACAAAGGACAGAAGTGGCAGGCACCCTGCTATACTTTCAATTTTTTCCCTTATTGCATGAATTGAAAGAGAAATATTTAAACATACTTCAGAGGTTAATTTATAACAATTAGTTTCTCTCTTTAAAGGTACATTTGTTTCCTATTGTTTGGAATCTATAAAAATACAAACCACAAGAGACCAGTAATTTCTAATTTTCTAAAAAAAAAAAAAAAAAGACAAGCTTTCTTAAGGACCTGACTGTACCCACTGCTTGAAAAAGTACATCATATATCTATGCCTTTTCCTTCTCTGAGAAACAGAGATGGAACCAACTCAGCTACATCTTAAGAAATGAACACCAGCATGGTGGAATTGTTGAAAATGGAAGTTTTATTCCAATTATTCCCCTTAAGAGTATAAGATGCTGATGGCCTTGACTGCAGGGACAGCTGAGGTTATACAGACATATTATTTAAGCTGATGTCAGTGACATTGTCTAGCAGCAAGCAACAGAGCAAGACTCAGCAACTGAAGCTGGACAGAATCAAACAGAAAATAGGGTGTGCTTTTTAACAGAGAGGGGAAGCTATTTCTCAGCTGTGCCGAGGCATGCAGAATTCCCCATCACTGAGTTCCCAGCCAAGGCTGCTTATCTCTTGAAATAATGTTTTCTAGCTCAGAAAGAGATTTTAGGGCTTAGTACAGGATTGATGTAGGGATTCCCATGATCTTTGTTACAGGTGAGATGAGCTTATATAACATTCTTCTCTGGTCCTCAGCCTTGTGAATCTTTTCACCAGCTAAACACAGAGGTTAGTATATGCATCCAACAAAGATCCCTCTCATTCTCCTTTCACTGCTCTCAGGGTCTTGGCTCTGAAGTGCTGCAATGCAAAATTGTACCCCTGTGTATCGGTACGTGGTTATGTGAAACAGGCATGTATCTCACTTGGCTTTTAAGCACTGTAATGCTGCATGTGAGAAGAGAGCATACTTTCAATTTTTGAGTTTAACTTAGTTGTAAAAAGTTATGTTACACCTCTGGACCTCAGGCAATATAAAACAAGATACTGCAATACAGTAGCTGATTAGTCTGAACCCTGTATCAGAGCAGTCGAAGTTCACCAGTACTCACCTGGATAGGTGACTCCAGATTGACTGCAGAGCTATTTTGGCTGCAGAATATTGAGACAAAAATTGCCATTCTGAGCATGGGAACCAATTCATGTGTTTCAGAGAAAGAAGAGAATCATAACATTTTTTAATATTCTCTGAGCTCTTACCCACAAAAGAGTGTACTGATTATGAGTTATGTAATACTTTATTATTTTTGTTATTTTAAAAATATACTTTCTCTAGCACACAAGCGGCACAACAGAGAACAGTGAGCTCAGTCTAAATGAAATTCAGGAACCTGAATTAAAGCAGATTGAAAATTCATGTGCTGACTTAAAAGAACTTTGAATCCACATAATTTGATATGTCAGCATTATGTGTAATTTGTCCTGTAGAAGAATTTCTGTATGGAACAGGTGAAGAAAGAATGTAAGAAATTTCAGAGAGCAGGCCACTGAAATCTCCTCAGATAATGACTACGGGGATATAACACACTAAGCAATAAATAACCCAATGTTCATGTAAATGTGCAGAATATTTTTCAAAGGGCTATGTGCCTCCACAGAAGAGAGGAAGAAATAGACAACAGTGGTTGACTATATGTTGGGCATTTAAACACATGGGATCATAAACAATAATATTTTTTGTGATAAGCTCAGCTATCACTACAGTGATGGAAAACTCTCTGTTTTGGTAGACAGAAAGAGGAAAAATTGTAACAGGTTTAAAGAGTCCTGTTACCACACTAAGCATTCAAAGTTTCTCATGCTCACACTAGAATACTCATTACTAGAATTTATTTTTCTACACAGATTTATTCTGTTTTCACTGAGGCCAAGCATTTATTGTTATTTGACCTAGGAGATTATCTAAACTCTTAAGTTTCTGCATCTGGTTGGACGTTAGTTTTGCCACTTTTATTTCATTCAGAATCACCGGTGACTTTTGTTTTCCAGCTTTTAATGTGACAGATAACAAGGACAATGGAAAGTGCTCTGTGACAGATGCAACCTTGTTGACATCTGCAGGTGCAAACATATTTTCAGTTTAACATGCTAAAGGGCATCAGTTCAGAGCCTTAGGTGGTTTGGAGCATATGCTGCTAATGAAAATACGAAATAAGAGTATTTTGAAGGCAGTTGTGCAGGTGAGTGTGTGTGTAGCATTTAAAATAACACTAACACTTCTCTCTAAACACTGAGAAGAAATGTCTAGACTGTCTCAAACTGATGAAATGCTTCTGAGGACAAAAATAAAGCTGCTAGAAGTTGTCTTGCGAGTAAAATGCGTTAGTGCTCTTGTACAGTGCTACAGCACTTAATGTTTTCTGTTGCAGCTTCTTTAGAAGACAATTGCCCTTGATATCAGAGTGATATTTCAACACTTCTTTATGGCCTCTATCCAGACCCCTATTATTAAGCATTTTTTCTTCATTAATAATTGATGTCTGTGTTTAAGGCTTCCATTTGAAAATATCTCTCAAATCTACTTTATTAGATTTGGAGTAAATGTTCCCCAAATCTCCTCAGCATTTTGTTAAAAATGAATGTCATATATCTTTTGATAAAACCTACAGAGTTAAGTGCCTAATAAAATACTACATGACTAAAATGACTATTAATATTTTAGCATTATGCTGAAGTATGAGTGCTCTCCCAGCTAGCGTATGAATCACTGCTTTTTCATTTCTTTAATTCTTTATTAATTGGTACTGAGGCAATAAACCATAACATATAACTTTGGCTTCAGATAAGGTTTAATGAGTGCCTGACCTTTGCTTGGATAATTCTCTGCCAGTGAACCAATTCAAGATAACCCTTTGAAGCTTGAATTCCTGTATTGAATGCTACTTGCTTTTCACTGTCCTTGACTTAAATGGGCAGTACTGAAAGTTGGCTTTTTAGCTAAAACAGGCTTCCATAAGAAAGCTTTATTTTAAATGACTAATTTAGTGGTATTTTTTTTTGTGTGTGTGTCTCTCCGTTTCATTAATTATTCTGAATAGAACAAAAGTCTGATTATAGCTGAACATGAGAACCACCCATCCTAACATAACTGAGTTATATAGCCTACTAAATTGTCATAATCTGTATGATGGCTCTTCCAACTAAACGTACATCATGCATATGGATATGCAGTAAAAAAATCCATCAGAGTATGTCCTAATTCTTTTAGAGTTCCACAGAGTATAGCTGGAGAAATCAGAAAGTTATTACCTAAATTAAACTGTATATTAGATAGGGGACCTAAATAGGTTTGATACCTTTCAGGTAATTTAAAAAAAAAAAAGCAAATACCCTTTTGAGCTGGTACAAGCTCAAAATTTGACTGAAGCCTTCTGAGAACAGGATTCCCAAAAGGGATCTCCAGTACTTTCTAGTTCTGGCTGGATTTGAAATACTGTGAGAGCAACTACTCATGCTTTAAATCGGGATTTATGTTTTCCCTTCCTTTATGAATCTCAAAGTGCAGCTGGGCATGAGGAAATGTGAAAATGACCCAACTTATTATTACTCTAAAGGTATTTCATTATTTTAGACACTACTGAAAAGTTAGGCAACGTATTCTGTACCTTAAAATATCTTAATTCTGGGCCAATTTCAGACTACCATGCCTAGTGGTAGTATCACCTCTAACATTTGTTTCTCAAGAAAAGTACAACCTGATTTAAAAAAAAAAAAAAGCTAAAAAGCTGCAAATCTTTTACCTGAAGTAGCCCTGTTATTTGACACTGGGCATACATGAGAAAAACTCAATTACTTTCTCTAATCTTTGACAAGTATATAAGTTAAGGCCAGACACGTCATATAAGAGTGCCCTACACACTGACTAGCCTGACTTGTGTACACTTTATATTCTCTATTCAAAAACGGTTTCTGTACATATAAAATAACTATTTTCTGGAACAGAGTTTGGAACTTAGGTCTTATGCTTTTGATCTCTTTTAACACTCAACAACAGATATCTAATGATTGAAGGAAAAATATAACAGTTTTTTTCAAAATGCCTTATATTAGCAGTATTTTAAATATATATTCAGGAGTTCAAATCTCAGTTTTCAATCAGAAAACCTGAAACTAGCTGTCAAGAATCTACAGACAAGGGAGAGCTTATCCCTGTCCTTTTGTGAAGGCAGATAATTGATGCATATTAAAACCATATAACCGTATCTATATGGCATCAGATTATATCAGTAAATCTAGCTTGAATATTATATTTGTATTTTTCAGTGTCAGAACAACTTTTGGGTTGCTTTTTTTTTTTGTAATTTTAATTCTATTCTTAGCTAATAATACTACTGCTTGCAAATATTTCACATCTTTGTGCATTCACAAGTAATTTAATGAATTACAATTTCATTCTTCAGTAAGACACTGAAAAAGAAAAAAAAAAGGTCCTAATTACATGCTTAAATAAACATGTGCTTCAGTGCTTTGCTAAAACTTGTGCTCCAGGCCCTGCTCTTACATTTGCATATGTTGATTCAAAATATTTGAGAATCTTTACCTGCAAAATCTGCTAGTTTCCTTGTGGAGTCGTACTCTGTTCTGTATGAAGATTTGGACTCATTCTTCACACTGAACATGCCATTTGCAAAGACATATATCAGGGCTACGAGGAGCAACCGAGAAGAAAGGAAAAACAGATCGAGTTGCTTACAGCTAACAGCATAAACCTGTGGAAACAAGCTGCCTTACCATGGTTAAGAGACTCCACTCCAGTGAACAGAATTAATTAAGTTCATTTCCACGCAGGACTGCCCTTGGTCCACAGAGAGTCAAAGGGCAGTTGAAGAGTATAATTACTTGTGTTAAAGAGAAAATGGCAATGTGAGTTAGCCCAGCCTCACAATGTGATTTAAAAGAACAGCATGCCTTTATTGTATTTTTAGTTTGCTGTGGGTGAGTTACAAAGCAGGGGGAAAAAAGCTCTATGTGAAACAGTACTTACCCGATATAAATGGAAATACTAATTCAAATTCTTCATTCAGAGTAGTGAAGAGGGACTAACAGAAAAAAAAAGCAAGCTAGCCATTCTGATAATATGTCCAGCAGTAGGAACAAATGCTGTCAATTACAGTTTGTTTGAGATTGTCATGAGAATAAAAAAAACAACTGCCAAGTAAGGACTATTAATTTTCGACATTATTAGAAAATACCAGATTTGTCGAGTAATTTCCTTTAATCCAGTACACACTAAGATTTCTTTACATTTTCACCTGCTCTGTACTGCACTCTTAACTGAAGTGTATTTTAACAATGTAACTTTGACTACAGACTCGTCCATCCAGGTATTTTTCAAAGCTGTGTAGCAACATATATTTTTTGTTCTCATCTTCCAGGCGATTGCCAAGTTTCTGTGCCGCCTATTTCCCGCCACCCCACCCACCCCCAGGTGATATTCGAAGTAATTTAATATGGTTTGGGACTACACTTTAACTAAATTATATAAATCATAGAATCATTTGGGTTGGAAGGGACCGTAAAGATCATCTAGTTCCAACCTTCCTGCCATGGGCATGGACATCCTCCACTAGATCAGGTTTCTCAAAGCCTCATCCAGCCTGGCCTTGAAGATGGACAGGGATGGGGCATCCACCACTGGGCAACCTGTTCCAGTGCTTCACCACCCTCTCTGTGAAGAACTTCTTCCTGATATCTAATCTAATAAATATCAGGATCCCTACTTTCAATTTAAACCCATTAACCCTTGTCCTGTCACTATGGACCCTTGTAAAAAGTCGCCCCCTCCCCAGCTTCCTTGTAGGCCCCCTTCAGGTACTGGAAGGCTGCAATAAATGTAGTTAGAGTCAGTTATTATCCTTTCCTGTTATTGGTACTGGTCAATTAAACTAGGCAAGTGGGAAAGAAGGAGCTGTAGCTGTGGTATCCATCCCATTTCAACAACCTGTCGCTCGCTCTTTTCCCTTGCCGCATACTGGGAAGATTCAGATAGATGGGAATTTATCAGAGACAGCCATACTACAGCTGTTCCCTTTATTGATATATCCATTATACCAATATAGCCTAACAGTATTTGATTGTCACAAGCAGCTTTAAAAAATATTATCTTTTCATGTAAACTTCAGTTGTGCCTTGAACAGATCTCACAGTGTTGGAGAGTGCCAGAAACTGATATTGGATGACAGCAAAATGTAGGGGAGACTGCACCTTCCTAGTACAGGACTAGTAAAGTTGTAATATCCCACCAGACTTAGAGAAAAGAACATGGTGATCTTCATCTCCTATCAACAAGGAGCAACTATCAGAATTTATTTAGGGAATTTTTTTTTTTAGTGCTAGAAGAACTTTCTCTAATTCATATTTTTAAGATATAATTGAGAATAATCATAAAAGGTTATGCAGAATATGCAGGAGAAAGCTCTGATTTTTTTCCAATATATGGACAATAATTGAGAGGCATGTTCTTTTCTCCTGGACACTCAAGATTCTCTGTATCTTTCAGACTTTGTGTGGTATATCTGAATTTTTTTAATCTGAAATATCCAGCTGCAACTCAAATCTGTAACAGCATAACTGTAGATCCTCAATGGGTATTGGCTGGCTTGAAAATACAAAGGTGCTGAAGGAATCACATATTGGTATAGTTGTGGTGGTTATGCTGTCTCTGCCTCTGCGAACATCAGCAAATCCTCCCTGAGAAACAGGCATTTTAGCTGTCAAAATGGTTATCTGTATCTCTGTTAACTTGTTACTGTTGTTTCTTTCATTTAACACTTCCAAAGAGGTATTCCTTTCATAAAATGAAAAAAAAAAAAGGTCAAATATAAGCTGTATCAACATACAGCTTCTTGTGGTCCTGCTGCTGTGGTAGAGGGACAGCTACCGTGGGTCAGGATTATGGTTATGTCCTGTTGATGTAGTGTAAATATAGTGTTGTGAAAGGACTGAAATTCACCTGTTTGGTTTAAGGTCAGACAGTTATAGGCTGAAGCAGTGCTGTCTCCAGCTTGTTGTGTTATTCTGCTCTAATGAAGACATTTGAGGGTAGACCTGTGTCCTAACTCAAAATTCAAATTCAGGACCTTTTCTTTCACAATAAGTGTTACCTAAATTAGCTCTTCTGTTAATTTTATAAAAGACTGTGTAATTATATCAAGAACTCCCTAATGTAACCTACACTTTAATATATTTCTGTTACATTTTGCTCAGTGAAAATGTGTTGGCAAAGTTGATTGAAAGTATAAAATGAGAAATGGAATAAAAGAACAAGTCTGCATCAGGTTTGCATGCAAAACTAAATTAGTTTTGTTGAGGTACAGATGTTGAAAGAAAAAATAACACATTGACTCACACAAATAAAAAATGTCAAGTTGTAATTTCAAGACTAGGTAAAAAAACCTCAATATTGCTTTGAGTAGAAGTGACTGGGCTAAATGACTGAACTTCTTGTACTATTTCACTTGTAAATGGTTCAACATGAAAACTAAAACAATGTGGAAGCAACATTAATTACTGAATCAGCTATGTAGTAAAAAATCAGAGAGCTCATAGCAGTCTTCAAAAAACTCACAGTGATCTTAAAAATATTGAAAGGAGATACAGAAATAAATGAAACATGAAACTTGCACTTCAAAATGCACAGACGCATAAGAAAAAGGGTAGCAACAACGTAATGATATGTAATTATGTGAAAATATTCAAAGACAAGAGCAGTATAAAACAAAATTGATGAGACAATTCAAAAAGCAAAACCATGGCTATTTAGTTTATTTCTATCAGGTCCTCTTGTAGAGAGGAAGGAAGGAATATGAAAGGATTTGCATGATTGGAAAAAGACAGAGTTGTTTCTCCAATTACTTATATAGCACTACATAAAGGCTACAGTGCTTGTGTGATTTAACATATTTGGGTAGCAGATGCTAAGAAACATGATTAGGAGAAGACAAAGCTACCCTGTGTGGAAAGTATTATAGATTTCAGTGACAGCATTGCAGTTTAATAGGCTTGGGAATTTGATCTCATTTCATCTGGAGTGAAAATGGTCAGTTCAACAATATTGTAAATAAGCAGAGAGGAAAAGTTCCTGTACTTCAGCCCTATTTCTAGTTCCTTGCAGTAAAACTGGGTATGTTTATTATGATAGCCATGAAGAAGAATCTATTATATAGTTCTGGATTTGTCATTTAGGAACACAGTTAACATTGGCACCTGGTAACATCAACAGAGGAAGCTCTGGAGGAATTTGCAGACAACTAAGATACCTTTTATGGGACAGAAAATCTTTTTCAGGGGTCGGTCCTTTTTCATTGTCTACCTAGAGAAGCCATGGAGAGCTAGAGTTCTGACTGATGGCTCAAGAGAGATGATGTGAGTCTCAGTCATACTGAGTAAATGTAGTATAACATAGTTTTCTACAGTGAAGGAAAACCACAAATTAATGAAAAAAAAACTTTTTAGAAATATTAGGTAATCCATATCAGGTATTTTCCTTGTGTGGTGTTACTTATATATGCAGCTGAACCATTGTATTTCTTTTCCTCAGCTTAGGACATGTTCTGGCAGCATCTACCCACGTGAAAATTCCTGTTGCTCTGACTTGCTGGGAACATTATCAAAGTCATGTTTGGAGAAGTTGAGCTGATCCCTAGCTAATCTCAGGATTGGATATTCCTGTCTGTTAGCAGAAACTATTTTTCAGCATGCTTATGTGAAATATGTTCTTCTCATACGTCTTCACTGCCCCCTCACTACCAGTGAGAGCAGTGACTTCCCAGCACCAGGATGACCTTCTGAGGAGGGCTTACGTTACCCACCCGACATGCTTAGGGAACGACTTTTGCTGGTCTCTGTGTACAGAAAATGGAAAAAGCCTTCAAAAAGATATCCAGAGCAGGATGCAGCTTAAACATTCAAGTTCAAGCCTAGAAGTTGTAGAGAAACCATGGAGAGACTAGCTTTCTAGTTTAAACCCAAAAGTTTGCCTCTTCAGGAAGGCAATGTAGCCATATTCTAACCTGGTAACTAAGTTATGTGAATGCATTCATAAACTCCTTTTTATTTATTAGATATTTTAAAGTCTGTAAAAATGTCAACAGGTAGTTTATGATTAAATATTAGCAACATAACCTATTTGAATTTAGTAAATTACAAATCCAAATAAAGAACTGAAATTAATTTGCAGTAGTTAGCAATGTCATGAAACTCAGTCAAATCAAGTAAGTTCACTGCGCCCACCTCAGTGCAATATATTATCAGGTAAATACTGAGAGCATAACTCCTTTAATGAGGAATACCACACACACATATGGATACCAAAGTGGCTGAACTGCATCTTGCAGCTTAGTTTTGTTTGGAAAGAATCTAGTTCCCAAATAATCAGGTAAGGTATTTGGAATCCTTCAAAAGCCCATCTTAGGTTCAAATACAAGGTAACTCTATGTTAAAAAATATCTCCTGCCTTTCAGGCCTCCAGACAATCTGTCTGTATTAGTTCAGGTTTTCTCTCTCAACAACCTATTTGTATCTGACATGACATTCATTCTGTCCAATGGAAGTAGGGTATTATTATGAATGGTTTCACTCCACAAGATGTAGAACATTTAATCCATGTGACAGCTATTTTGTAGAATGAGCAAATGTGTTTATTAATCACTTGCTATGAGTTCATAAGTTTTGTCCTATTACTTCCACTGTGGGACCAATGTTCTTCACTGTTCCTTGCTTTGGATGCTACATGGTCTCAACGATGTCTTTCAGCCACTGCCATTATCTATGAAATGTTCTGCCCATCTTCTTTCACGCTGATGTCTGCTACTTCTGGTTATCAGCTGCTGTTGGGAAGCAGAAATGTGTTTTTTCAAATATTCATAATTTTCATAAAATACAAAGATGACTAAGTAGTACATTTAAACTGTGGTTCGGTGGTTTTTTTTTTAATCAGGCTCTAGGATTAAAAAAAAGAAAAGATATAAACATTAGGTAATAGAGTAGTAGCTCTTAAGATTAGAAAAGAAATACTGATGTAGCATCTGAGATTTTTTATATTACAAATGATTTTTAAGGTTGGAATCCTGGAGAGAAATGGATACTCAAAGAAAGAGTTTATGTTCATCTTTTCAGTTTATTTATCTAGCTGTATCAAGATGAGCTTTGCTATAGATTTCTAGTTTTTCCTTTGACAGTAGCCCTATCATCTATTATCATCTGAGAGTTTCTTCAGGATCAAGTCTGTAGTGGGGAATAGCACAATATTTCTGTATTATCCCTATCTGAAGAAGATGTCTTTTCAACCTATTTCCTAATCTTAAAGATACCAGGAACCTCAGATCCATTTTACATCTCAAAACCCCTAAACTCTTACATCAAGTATATGAAGTTCAGAATTGAAACTTTTACAGTTAGCGATAAAAGACATTTTGCCTAGCAGGTATGTCAGCTCAGTGCAAGTTTTCACATATCTGATTTGTCTTTGTCTCAGAAAATGTCTCAGATTCATCAGCCTCCAGGATGATGAGCTATTATTCACTGTTATTTCCATCAGGATTACAGACTATATCCTGAAAGGTCTTTAAAAAAAAAAAAAAATCCCTGGTGATTGCAACTCATTCTTTGAAATTGGGTCATTCTGTCTTCCCATGTCTTGGGATAATCAATTAAAGAGAGGAAAGCTAAAGAACCTGAAGAAATCCCCAAAACTCTGAGATCACCAGCTTGTCATCAGTCTTCAACAGCATTAATTTAATATTTTGTGGTGAAAACTTAGTATCTTGGGACCCTTCATAATAGACTTGACACAGTTTTTAAAATCAACAGCTCTAGCTGTTCACTGTATATTTAACAATATGGTAATTGTCACCAGAAGACCACAGGACAGCTGTAAAAAGAGACATTACACTGGAAAAAGAAGCACCTTTTTATAGCAAAATTTTTGACTGCATGTAACTGACTTTTATAATTTAGTCCTGGATTTCTTGAAGAATTATAATTATGATGGAAATATATCTGAATCTAATGAAGCTGTTTTCTGGGAAGGATGCTCATAATGTAACTGTGTTTTATTTTAACCACTTTCTCCCTAACATAATACTTTAGTACTTCAAAATAATGGCATCTTATCTGGGATTTAATAATACATTAGTGTTGTTGTTATAATACAGTAGTATAAAAGGGGAGATGTGAATTATAATGTTTTGCTTTGATGAAATGAAAAGTTTATATCAATAACTACAGTTTTCAACTGAGTGGTAAAAGAATTAGTTTGAAAGATGTTGTATATTGATTATCTTGAAAATCATGTATATTCATCTCCAGTGGATCTTGGAACAGCAAGAGAACTCCAGAAGGCTAAGAGAAGCTTGAGAGTGTGCCAATGCACAATGAAATGAACAGGATCATGTGGATAACCACAGAGCAGTTGATCTGATATGTTGTGTGCAAAATAATAAACAGAGAGACATGGGATTCAGTTTTTAAAGGACTAAAAGATAGATATATAATTAAGGTTAGTCAACATGACCTCTAGTATTCATATTTGGAAGGTATAATGGGGATGGATGCATGTGTTTTATAGAGGTATTAGGAAGAAACATTAATGTTGGAAGTGATGAACTTGCAAATATTATGTGTACCTGCATTGTCAAACTGGCCTTTACTGGGCAAGCAATTTGTAAGTGAAATTAGGTTCAGGCTCAATTTAGCTAATTTAAATATCTAAGCAGCAATTGCATATTTGTTCCAGGTCCCATGACATCTAAATTACTTAAATTGGGGTGCAAATAATTGTAGAAGAATGATTGTTTCTGTGACTTTAAAAAAAAAATTGGAACTGAAAGAAAATTGATGTACTCAAATAAACCATAATATATATGTCTTTTATCTTCATATGATAGCAAAACTTCCCTCACAAATGTTTTGCACTATTCATATACCTTTCCCTATTTCTTTTGCTGCTGATCTGAAAGTAATTCTCCTGCTCCCTTTGAAAGGTGAGCCAGCTTTCAAATATGCACCATCAACAAAATACAAGCACCTTCACCTGTATCAGTCAACATTTGAGGCTATTTAAGTGGAATGTAGGTATCATTGACTAGGCATAGAAAATGATGACCACTGTCAGTGGCTTAATTCCTTATTTTAAATTGTTTTTAACTGATTCAAGATGAAATGCAGAAAAAAAGAAAACAGACAAAGGCCCCAAACCTCTTTAAGTTTTTGCCACTACTCCATAACCTCATATTCTGTTTGAATAGCATTCTGAGGATTGTGTATATTTGTTATTTGATAGGGGTTCCATGTGACAAAAGCATGTGGTGGAGAAAAATAATTGCTTTTGTTTTTTGGTATTAAAAAATACTTATGAGCAATGTTTGCCATACAGAACACAATATAATTCCTTATTTTCCTCTTTCTCAGTTTCTTGGGAAGTCTCATGGTAAATATAATTGACTAAAGAATGCTTATCTCAGATTTGTAATTCAAAAATAAATGTGAATAATCATTAGTGCAGTCTTTGGATGAATTTCTTTACAGTAGCATCTAGTAAAGGTGTAATTGTATTTATTATATTCATATTTAGGTAGGCTGGGAATAACATATTTTTTGGGCTTTATGTGAGTGAATTTTCATGGATGTGAACCATTTCTCCCTCCCCCACTCCCCGAAATTAATAAGAAATTATATGGTTTTTATAGGAAATTGTTAGACGAATTAAGAAATACTTCACAAAAGACTCCCAACTAGAGTAGTGCCTCTATAATGGAAATCTTCCCCCCCAACACACTCCCCCGCTTTCTATCCTTTGTTCCTTTCACAATACTTTCTATGACTTCTTTTCCTTGTCCATCTTACTAATTTCATACCTTCTTATCTGGCTGCAATTTTGAGCAACAACGACTTATTTGGTAGTTTTGTTTAACTGTTTTGAGGGGTTTGGGGGGATTTGGTTGGGTTGGTTTGTTAGTTTGTTTAAACGTCATTTAACGGGCATGTGGCAATCAGTGACCAAACAATGCAAAAAATATCCTCTCTGTAGTTCTGATAACTTGTTTCTGTGCAGATCATTAACATATCTATTTCTTCTGGAACTTTTTGCAGGCTAAGTTTACATAGGCTAAACCAAATCATGAGGAAAGTGATTTGATATGTTAGAACATGTAATTAACCAGCCATCAGTGATCTGTGCATTCAGGATCTATACCAGGAACTGAGCAGATAAATCATTATACTAGACACTAAATGTTACTATACATCTGAACATTTTTCAACAGCTTTCTAGGGCTGAGCCTTAAAAATTCTAATTACATCCATGCCTACTCCCTACGTTAAATGAAACCCCACCCAAGAGGAAATGTGGGTCACAAGCACCACCCCTCCAAGCTACACACCCCTCCTATAGGAAGTTTTAAATGCACCTATCTGCTCACCTTAATGACTAACCCACATGCTGCTAGGCTTATACCTGCACAGCCGTAGCAGGTCCCTGTGTGTTGCACCCCATATTGTCACCCACTCCACAGGCTGCTCATGGCATCCAACAAGGAGACTGGTCAGTCCAGCCTTGGCAGGGGTTGTGAGACTTCAAGGTAATTTCTGGCACTTGCAAACCTGTCATTGACTGCTGCTGTTTCCACTGCAAGGCTTTTCTGCACTGTGATGAATATTTGTGCTTCTTTTATATTTTTTTTCAAGCTGACTCCTTCTCTATTAGAAAAATGGCAGTTTCCAGGTTTAACCTGGCTGGTGACCATCTTCTTCAACATGATCAGTTTTGGTCAAATCCCCTCCTAGACATCTTTGGGTGTCCCACTGAGATGTGCAGTGCATACTCAGGTTCCTGTCTCAGCAGCTGTGGCTGTCCAGACACTTTGCCAAGGATCCTGTGAGCATTCCACACATCTCAGAGGCACACTGGCTATCAGAACTGGGCCAGGCACAGAGCCAGGACTGTGAAAGAAGAAAGAAGAAAAAGAGACTGACTGAAAAAATATATAAGAAATGCTTTCAACAAGTGCTAAGATGGTATTGCAGAACTTACTGCTTTACATAGCCACTGACTGCTTTTCAGTGTCTTCTCCTACATAGACCTTGAAATCTCATTGTCAACCATTGCTTTGACACTATTATTTTTTTTTTCCATTGATGATTCTAAGGCGGAGTTGTTCTTATAATTACCCCGCATCAGAATCTCCTGGTGTGGCAAATCAGTTGATCACTTTTGAATAAAAAATAATCTCACTAACTCTGTTCATTCCTAATACTAACTCTAATTCTTTATGTAAGGATCTCTCTCAGAAATCTTTATTTAACTTTGTTTAAATTCAATGTTCATTAGTGTTAATGTTCATTAGAGTTAGCAACCAAGAAAATAAGCAATAAACCTGCCCAAATGTAAATGTCGGGACCCTACTTTTGATCATTTATTGTCTGTGGTTTTCTAATTTACTGAAACTCCAGCTAACCAAGACACCCCTTGGCTGAATTAATGTCACTGCAAACACCAGCTATCCTAGGAAATTTTATCTCAAAAAGATCTTCTCTATTACTATTCCCCTCCTTTGAAAGAGAATGTGGAAAGATGTGCTACTACTACCATGATTTTATTATCCAGTGTAGTTGGTTTTGGAACCTAAAGGAAAATGAAACAAGAATTAAACAAAAGGAAGATTTTATAAGCCTTAATTAAAAGTTTAAGAGTTCATCGTGTACCTGAACCCAGACTGAATTCTAACTCTGTGCACATTCCCTTAGAATAGACAGACAGTGACCTTTTTCTCACTTTGTAGGAGGTGGAACTAAAGCTTTGAGGAAACAAGACTAAGTTGTGGATGGCTAAGCTCAATGATTAAAGCAAGGTTAAAGTCAAGTGTGGGGAACAGAGATATTTGCTGTGGTCAGGGAAAGCCAAAAAAAAAAAAAAAAAAAGAATGAGAGTGCTGCAGCTGGTATAGAATGAAGGATTAAAAAAAGCCAGGGCTGAAGGATGAGCAAAACTGATGGGCCGAAGAGGAACATAGTCAGATGTTATCCAAAACTTATAAGGAAACTAAGGAGTCTATGTTGGAAAGTATGATTCAAAATAAGAAGTTTTGAGCAAAGCTAAATAAAAACATTTTTGTTTGTCATACTTAAATTGAAAATAAGATTAAAAAACCCCACAAATTTAAAAGTAAACCGTATCCCACAAGAATAACATATTTTCAAGGTACTTGATCAATAAACAAAACAAAGGTAGGGATAAATAGATACAAATTTGATAGAGGTAATATTCTTCTACTTAGGAAATTCCAAAGTTTAGTATATTCACCTGAATGTAAGGCATCTATATTCAAGGAAATGTTTCCCATTTGAAAGCATTGAACCCACACAGCCAGAATACTGTATTTTATATTCTGAGAGGACAGAAACGGCTTCTTCTGCTGAATGTATAATTTTTTATAAGTAAACATGAAAACACTAGAAGCTAGGGAAGCTCAGAAAGCCACTGTATTCCCGTTTAATAATAAAGCTTTGGTCACCTCAAACACTGTTCCAGTTTCTCAAACTATTTATGCATTTAGTCAGAAAGGAAGTGAAAGACAAACAGCTTTTTTCTAGCCAAGTATATAGGGCATGCATGTGGAACAAGCTTTCCGGTTAATATTTAATTATTTATGCAATGTTACATGGAATTGGAAGGACAGACTGGGGGCATCACAACCGACATTACCCTAGGATGTGATAATTGGTGTTATCCAGTGTGGAAAAGGTTCCCCCTTCCTCAATTGAAGGCTTGACCTTGGCTTCTTCCTCCTGTGAGACATGGTAGCCACATTGTTGCTAGGCAAAAAGCAATGACTCTTCCTCCTGCAGTCTGAAGGGAGGGCCTAACCTTGAAAAACTGCTTGACATTGTCTGGTGTATTCAGCCAAAATTCACAAACATTTTTCCCGTTATTAGAGTTATGTCTTTAGTAAAGAAATATTTGTGAAAAATTTGTTCGGCTTGAATTACAATATCTCTTTTGAAGCAGACAATGGTATACACGAGACTGCATATTTTCCCAGAAAGTGCATCTAGAAGGAAAATTCAGCCTGGAACTTTAACAACACCAATGTGAAAATTTTCTTAGTAAAGTAGATATTACTTTATGTATTATGAAGAAAATACATAAATTATTCCTTGTTAAAGCATAAGGGATATTACAAAGCAGCTCTGTGGAAGTTTCAAGACTGCTAATTAGAACAATGTCAGCTCTAACACCATATAAAGCTATATCTTTGCAAACATCAGAAAAAGGACTTTTTTTTTTAATTAGCACTTTAAACGATAAAAGAAATCATGTTAAGTGTCGCAATATTTTAAAAATCTTATAAAATGCTGACAATGCAAAATGCAGTCAACAATCTTGTAGGCTATTAAAGTAGGAACATGAAAGTGTTAGTGAATAAATAGATTGAGTCTATTAGATTTATTACATTGTACTCACAAATGGAAAGAACATAATGTTTTATATTATAAAAGCATAATGTTTTATATTATAAAGCAGTTGCTTGATAAACACTCTCTATTAAAAAAATCAACCTTGGGCTTCAGTTTTGTCCTCTGTAGCTGGCCAAAACCACTGCAGTTTGTGCATATATCAGGTATATGAACTTAATCTATGAAAAGACATAGTTTAAAGAAAAGGGTATAGAGCTGTCTAACAAGGATGAGATACAAAGGAAATTGCACTGAGAATTTGATTGTTTGATTGTGAGCGTTAACTGACAAGATTAGCACACAGGTCATGCCAATATGTGACCTAGAAAAAGGCTGCAAGCCAGGAAGATTGTTCTTTGGTGCTTGCTTGTTGCTAAATTGGCCATTAACGGGGGTGACAGGACTGGCAAATAGTCAACTTCATTCAGAACGGATATTTATTTGATTCTTTAGAAACAAAGACATTTCTTTTTTTAAAATTTAAGTTGACTTTAAATGAAAAATGTCCTTTGAAATGGAAAAGCTGTGATTTATGGAATGGGACATATCATATAAAAATATTGGACTCTTGTGTTAGAAGTTTTTCGGTGATGATCCTGTCTAGACATTTAATTGATTTTTATTTTTATTTTTGTTTGTTTTTCTCAAAAATCCAC
>NW_010230531.1:21991-40199 GCF_000690775.1 Eurypyga helias
ACCTCAGGAATCTAAGTGTGTGAGAATGAGTGGGAAGTGGAAGGGTAGAGCTAAGTTCTTGAACACAAGGAAGAAGAGCTACATGCCACTTTGAAAGAAAATATTCTGGGTACATAGAGCAAGGAAATAAAAATGTGGTGAGAAATTCAACAGAGATTAAATCTGTATTCAGTTCTTTCCTCTTCATCAATGATATTGGGCTAGCTGTTCACAGGAGACCTTTTTTATATTTGTATTTAATATAAATCAAACTGGGTCTTGTTTTATCTATAGGCCCACTGAAAAAAGGAGCAATTAATTGAGTTCAGTGATATTAACTATAACTGCATCTAATATGTGATGTAAAATGCAAAAAAAAATCACAAAAAGTATTCCAAGATTATGGGAACTTTGGGGAAGGAAGAATATGTCATTGTCTTGCTTTATCTCAGTCTCTTAAAGTAGTAACGCATGGGCATCTTTAAAAAGAAAGATTGTTAAAAAATATTTTATTTATTTTTTTATATTTTTAATTTAGATTTTAGATATTGAGATATTATAGGAATAATAGAAGATTCATTGTTCATTGATTATAACCCCAGTAACTGCTGCTTAAAGGATTTTGGAACAGCCCCAATACTTGTGCAGCAGCTGAAATTTGCACATGCAAATAAGCTGCATTCTAAATTCTTTAATTAGTTGTTGATTTAGAAGCTGCTGACTGAGATATTCCATGATTCTGTCTACTCTGACATTTACTAACTCATTACACTTTAAGGAAGACATTGAGACAAAAAGACTAAGTTTCTTAAGGCCCAGATGAAATACAATTTTGTTTTCTTTCGTCAGCTTTAAAACATTAACTGATAGCTTCTTTATGACAACAACAAATGCAGTTTAAACTATGTAAAACAAGCATTAAAAAACAGATTATCACCTGAATTTGTAAATACCCCTGTTCTCCGTTTATCTGTTTGATTTTTTAATCTGATTTTGAGGCCTCTGGGTTGACGTCTTCAAGTGCTGCTATAAGACAAAAAGAACATAAACAGTGGTCCAATATTTAATTTAAAATTAATACTATCATAATTTATAAGGGCTAGAGAAAAAAAAAGGGCAGCATTACAAAGGATGACAGAGCTAAGTGACTTAGAGCAACATGGAAGTTTAAACCTTCGGCAAAAAAATTTTCCTCTTGGACCAGGAAAAAATGAGGAGATACAGCGACCTTTGTGTGGACACTGCACATGGAAACTGTGTCTTTAAAAGAAAATTTTATTGGCTTAGAGTCTAATGTTTCATCCAAATTTTGAGTCAAAATGCAGTTCTGCGTTGAGTCACTGTGTAGTAAACCATAAAGAAGCAGCGATAAGCATCTACTGGTGGAACATGAACAGCTGAACCGTAAGAAGCTGTTTCCCTGCATGTGTGTCTGAGTGTGGCTGGACTTTGTTGTGTGACTTTCAACTTTTGACTAGATTTTCTTTTCTTTTATTTTAGCTAGTTTGGGGATGTAACTTTTAAGGCAGCTGAGATCTGCTGATTGATCTGTGACTTACAAGCTTCTAATCTGAAAATTGCTAAAAGGGAATAGAATCAATATGCATATGGTACACCTCAGCAGATCTTCATGATGCCAGTTTATGACTGAATAGGGGCTCACCAAACTGCTGAAGAAGCTGCTAGTAGTCAGCTAGCTTTGTCAGGATATGCCAAATAATCTTTTCAACTGCATTCCAGATTCTTAGAGAAAAATAAAAATACACTGCTTTTTTATCTCTCTCAATATTATTTTAAAGATAATAGAAGTCTATGTCCTGATACTATTTTGAGTCCGTATATTACACAGTTTGAGTGCTTGTCTTTATAAAATTTAATTTATTTCCAAGAGATGCCAAAGGAACAGTTTCTCAAGTATCTCCACCAGCCCTAGCAAAAATAACTTTGCTGTCTAGAAGATCAGACATGCATATAGCTTTCATGTCTTCAAACACTTCAGTATTCCTGTGTAACTCAGATACTGTTTTCCTCAGCTCAAGTTTTTCAGCATTTCAGCAGCAGTAGTTGAAAAAGATGACAAAGAAGGGTCTCTATTGTTCTCTGTTTTGGCTGCTTTTCTTTGCTGAGCATTTGCAGTCAGTAGTGCTTCACACCCTTCTTTTAAAACAACCTTGCTGGTGCTTCATTTTCCCCCCAAGAACAGACATACCTGGTATTGTGTAGTAATCTTCTTCCGTTCATCTGTTTATCTCTACACAAAAAAATCTCTTTTAACCTCTCATGTATATAGCATGGCAGTGCTTAAGGCACTGAAACAGCAAGGGAGCCGGAGTTTTGCTGTAAAATGACATCCAGACACTTTCTTCTTATGTCTTCTCTCTACCATGAAGTCTTTCAACACTGGTGAAAGATTGTATCGTTTGAAAATAAACAGAATTACAATGACACAGCAGACTGGAGGCTTTGTTTATAATGAAGAATCACATGTTGGAAGCGTCCTGGAATACAGGTTTTCTCATCAAGACATAGTGCCTGATAGTATAACACAGAATTTTTCCCCTCCTCAGGAACAATGCAAGTGGGTCAGGCAATACACAAATGATCTGTCATTTTGGTTGAACCCTTCAAAACATGTACACAGAAATCCTTCCTTGGATGAAGAATAAAGGAAAAGGCACTACTTAGACCCTAATGTGAGTCAGTGGTAGTCTTCTTGGTAACTCATTGAAACAACTCCTCCATAACTGATCATTATGTTATAAAGCACATAAAAAGATATCAGATCTTTCCCCACTGTATACACAGTTGAAGACCTCAGAACAACAAACCTCAGTGTGTTCAACTGCAGACTGGTTAGCTTTCTGATGAGATCTGAACTATTCCTGTCTTTCTTCCCATGAAAGTCAATACAGGATTTCTTATGCAGAAAGGTAATGCATTTACATATATTCCCACTTGGATGTTTTGATTTGGACCCTTGAATGCTAAGAAATTACTGGAAAGTAACAAACAAACAAACAACCCCAAACAAACTTTAAATGGCTGCAGGTCTCTGTATAGGTTTGAGGCCTAATTTCAGAAGAGACCAGTCTCAAAGTCACACATGACGAGAGAAACAGATACATGCATTAGCAAGAAGAATATCTTTGAATTAAGTACCTTCTTTCATAACCTGCTTGCTTCAATGTGTTTATAAACCTAGAAATACAGATATATTATATAAATATAAACAAATATATACTTGTAACAGTCCTCTGGTGTCTTTTATCAAACCTTAGCTATTGTCAATACTCTCTAAGGAAAAAGAATATTAGTTAGGGATAGAAATTACATTTTATAAAGGAAGAATTAAATAAACTGCTATGATTTCATTTCTCTCCTCTTCCATCTGACTTATTCCTTCTGGGTTTCTTAAGAAATTGTCACTCTTTCTAGGTCAAGTTTTTGCTATGGCTCCCATTACCAGCTTTGCCAAAGCAAATATTTCATGATTTGATTGTGTGAGAAGATAGTTAATTCTCCTCAGTTAGAAATTCCTTCTGTCCTTCCCTTCCAGTCTCCATCTCCTTCCCTTCCCTTCCCTTCCCTCCCTCCCTCTTTCCTCTGTCCTCCTACCCCTTCCCTTCCCTTCCCTTCCCTTCCCTTCCCTTCCCTTCCCTTCCCTTCCCTTCCCTTCCCTTCCCCTTTTCTCTTTTCTCTTTTCTCTTTTCTCTTTTCTCTTTTCTCTTTTCTCTTTTCTCTTTTCTCTTTTCTCTTTTCCCTTTCCTCTTCCCCTTTTCTCTTTTCCCTTTTTCTTTTGATTATTATATTATTACTAATTTGTCATCCTACCAAGGCACAATTTATCTTTCTTTTTCTGGTCATTTACACCAACGTAACCTGTGAAACACTATTATTTTGATTTGGTCACAGTTCATATCTGTGAGACAGAGGTGTGATCAGCTGCAGCACTATGAGACAATGATGAATGGGACCTTTAGAGCTTAGCTTTACATTTCAAGGAATAGCAAAAGAGACTAAAGGAGAGAGAAACTAAATATGTGGCATGGTAGTTGTCTCTCAGAAAGCAAGAACACTAAATCCATGTACAGACACTTGGTTCAGCAAACATGAGAAGAGAATTCTAGTGAACAGAAAGCAGATCGTAGTTTCACCATAAAGCAATAGGGTGAATGTTAGATTCTGGATGAGGGAACACATGGTTTGTGCTGTAGAACATTTCACAGGGGTCCAGTAATCTCATTTTACTACCTACACTCATGTTCCAAGGGCTTGATTTCCTCACAATGAAGAAAAACTTTTCCTAAAGATTTACAAATACAAAGAAGAGGTTGTTAAAGGACAAGTAACTGGAAGTTGGTTACAATGTAGCACCTCTTTCACACTTACACAGACATCTCCTGGATGGAGTTATGTCCAGATGTTCCCATCCTTAACCTCTGGTCCAATTCTTCTTCATCTATTTCTTACTTATACATAATTTTTTTCACAGAAGTAGATTATGCAGAAAATCTGAATCTCTCTTCCCCCAACTCAATATCAAAGACTAAAGAAGGATGTTTAATATGAAAAGATTACGCTTCAACTATACAAATTGCAATGGACAAACTCGGTTGCTGTGTTGTAATCCAAACTTTCAATCAAAAATCATTCTTCATACAATATTCCTAAGGCTGGTATTAAAAAAGGATTTTCTAAATACTGAATGGAGAATCAATCAAACATTTTATTTCAAAGTGACATCTTAAGTAGAGCTTTTTCTAAAACATCAAATCTTCTGTTTTATACAGTTTTTGTTTTCTGTTTCCTCTTTATGTGCTATAGAAATTATTTAAATACCATTGTGCTGAATCTTAACTTTTAAGCTTCATCTGGAAGTTAAATTGTAGTTGTTAATGCTTCACTGAACAAGATTTTTCAAAAATAATTCAAGTATAGAAATCACATTTAAAATACAATTTTTCATAGTTATGTCCCATCTGTTCAGTAATGATAAGGAGTTCAAAAACCAAGCTATAAAAATCAGTACCACTAAATGTTCATTAATTATATAGAAACCTGCTTAGCTTACTGAACATTTAATAACATGAATGTATATTCCAAGGTATAGGTACAAATTTTAGAAGTTACATTTTAAGTATAGTTAGACTGCACAAAGTTTATGAGAATCATATGTATTTTTCTATTTATTCTGATTCTACACTGAGTAGATTGTTTAACTGCAGGTAAAGCACATAATTTCTGCCTGGGAATAAAAAAAAATCATTGAATGTTAAGTCGGTGGACCATAGTCGGTAAAGCTGCATACAACCTAACTTCCATCATTTTCAAAGAATTATCTGTAAATTTAAGACCTATGTCTAATTTTCTCAGATACTATTTTTGACTCTAGAAGCATCATGAGCTGATTTAACCAGCCAGTGGTGCATGAGACATTCAGGTCAGCTAGACTGGCACAAGAACATTTCATGTTTTTTCTCAGATCCAGCCTCACAAAAGACACTGGAGAGAAATAAACTGCATTAACAATAATTATTTTGACATGGTTACACATGACTGCAGGACAAGTCATCAACAAAAACAAAGCTTACAGTACTAAAACAGCAAGCCATGGACACTGAAAGTGACAGAGTAGGAATGACTTAATTAGAGGCTTTATGAGCACCTTATTGGAGCTACGTATATATTTTTTATTACTGTAAATCTTGTTCTGGCAGAAGCAGACACACTTGAGAATAAAAAAAGTCAGCGCTGCAGACAATTCAAAGTAATAGACCATAAATTAATTTCTACTTTCGGTAGCACAGCCAGAACCTTATCTTGCCACCACAGACTCATCATAGATTTTTGGATATGTCTGTACCACAAAGGAGTGCCTCCTTCCGGAGCAGTTCTCTGAGACATATTATCCATCTTCTTCATCTTTCCTTTTTACTTTGTCACTTCCAGTAGATCTGATCAAATGTGTGGGAGACGTGTTTTGGCACATGGAGGTTGAAAGCATGAAGATATCTTTGCCTGCAATACAAAGGGAAGATGAGTGAACCTTATTCTCAGGGCTGTCTTCAAACATGGTGGGAATAGGCCATGTATCTTACTGATCTATGCAGCTTGAGACCAAGCAAAATTTCAGCAGTACAACTATGAATAAAAAAGTTTCACTTTGTTCAAATATATTCAAGTTTTTTCTTCTGAACCTTTGAAAAGAAAAATTGAAAAAATCCTGTCCAAAATACCCAGATTGATTCCTCTTTATGGGAAATTCCAATCATACTGATTTAAAAAAAAAAAAAAAGGAAAAAGGAAAAGAAAGCTAACTTTGTTTTAATTTATGCCATTTTTTATTCAAAACCATGCTTTTTAATTATATATTGGGTTTTTGTGAAACGCTTTCTATTACACTGCCATTTTTATGGATTAAAGTCTTCTGCCACCCATATAGGAATGAAAATCATTAGCCATGTTTTAGAGTAGTACACTGTAACCACTGTATTCTATTACCTACACTGCAGTAATACATATTAGCACTGTTTAATCAATGACAAAAAACCCCAAAACAAACAAAACCAAAACCCCACAAACCTTTATGGAACAGAGAGACTTGAAAAAAACCAAATTAAATGAGCTTAGAAGGCACATTATATCATTTATATGGTATGTCTATGAACTGTCAGTGATCTACTGAGATTTGTTGAATGAAGGAAGCAGAGGCTGCATATCAGCCCTTATAAAGATGTAAAAATAGGTGAAACTAGTATAATAGTGTCTGGCCAGCTGAATGTATGGTTTTCCATCTAAGAATTTATCGGTAATACCATAATATAGCTAAACTTCCTTTATATGCAAATGAACAATGTCTGTGCCGTTGTGTTTGCTTAAATAAAAAAATCTGGCTTGATTTGAAAATGTTGATATAACCTTTGAGAAAAGATTGATCTGGATTAGTTAAGACTGCACAATTTACATCTAACATAAATTCCAAAACAAATTCCAAATTCCAGTCTGAATCTTAAAGTTTTTCTTATAGGTTCACATATTCCTTGAATTCAAACTTGTTTATCTTTTATAGATGTTTGTAAAATGGCCATGCAATCATATTGGTAGTGATTCTGTGAAGGGAAGATAGAGTGCAGGTTACGTAGCAAAAGAGAAGAATGAAAGAACAAAGTTCACATTTAATTTTTGCTATGTAAGCTTGAACTATATTGCAGTGTTCTCAGTAGCGTACCCTGAAGTGCCAGTTCTGATTACTTTTGATCTTAGAAAAAGTTTTCTGGCTACTGCTTTTTGTTCTGTAGCCATAAAGGGATTAGTCTCTTTACTTTCATCAAGGCAAGAACAGTTCTGCTTTAGCCATAATGAATTCAAACTGGATAGTTTAAAATAATAAACACATAAGTGACACAAAAATAATTACACATCTCATTGTTGTCCCTAGACACAAATTTGTAAAGTGATGCACAGACAAATTATACTTTAAGCTGAATAACAGGGAAATGGAAAGTAAATGCAAAACATCAGAACCACTGCCTCAGGTAAACTCTGACATATCGATTTTTGAGTATTTTATATTCTATTCTTAGGAAGACTGTCAATGCATTGATACATTAACCCTCTGGAGAAGTCATATTGCTATTGGTATTTCCTCAGACTCAAATCCTAGATGTTAGAAAGCCAAGAATTTGGAACACATAAGGCCTGTTACTGAGTAGATGAACACTTAAGGCCTGTTACTGAGTAAGCAGAGCAGATTGTGATTCTCCTGCTAGTGGAAGTGCAGACGATTGGAGTCACTGATGAAAGCCCCAATAGCATAGACATAATTTGGATTCCAGGGTAAAGTTCTGTTTTCAAGAACCGGTTTAACCCTCACTGCTTAAAAAGAACTTCTGAAATGAATATTTCACTTTCTAGTCCCAAATCTAACTTATTAATTGAGGCCTGGAAATATGCACATGGAGAATAGATTACATAGCATAGACCTTGAATCTTTGGGGCAGTTGGTAGAATCTCAGCTTGTCTGAAACAATACAGTAATGCTGCCTGAGACTTTAGAAATTACTAAATTATTTGGATAAATAAAATATTACACATTCTAAGTTTTTCAGTTGTAACTACTTCGTATTAACTGGTTTCTGATACAGCATTCACCTACTTCCACATAAATTAAAAATCAATGAATATAATAGTATTTTGCTGTTTATCAGTAATAGGATTTAAAAATAATATCAGCATTACTTATTTCAGGAATTTTCTTCAAACTGAAAATAATTCTAAGAAAATAATTTTCAGGATGTTTTTTTGATGACTTTAAAGCAAACCTTATATCTCCACTGGAACAGGTTGCCCAGAGAAGTTGTGGATGCCCCATCCCTGGAAATCTTCAAGGCCAGGCTGGATGAGGCTTTGAGCAACCTGTGTCCCTGCCCATGGCAGGGGGGTTGGAACTAGATGATCTTTAAGGTCCCTTCCAACCCAAACCATTCTATGATTCTATGATCTTAAACAGTTATTGCATGTTTTAATTATAAAAATATGTTTCTTATAAAAAAAAAATTCTTTTCCCAAGCTTTTAACATGATTAGACAGAAAAACTAGACAGGAAAATATACCACTGCAGTGTGTATACATACCTAGAGTTTTCTGGAGAAAGCACTAAGATCCAGATTAAGTTTTTTAAAGGTCAAGGCAATATATAAACTTGAAAAACTTTTCAGTACTCACTTTTTCTATTTCGTTTAAAGAACAATTGCCTCATTTAGGAGTAATTGGTATTCACAAAGGAAGTGCACATGTTCTGAAACCTAGTAATTTCCAATTGCCAGGATACCTAATGAGTTGTCTTAACAAGATTACCAAACATATAAAAGGAACTAATTACATTGCATATAATTCTGAATTCACAACTAGATGCAAAATAGGTTTTGCAGCTGGCATTTTGCTGGCAATGCAAGATGAAAATGAGGAGGTAGCTAGAGATCAAGGGATCATCCTGCTCAGTTTTCAGGAAGAGTCATTCCTTCTTCCCCAAATAGACACCAAAATTATATGCCATTATTGCTTGAAGAGAGAAACATTTTAACAATCTGTGACATGACAAAGGATTAGCCAAACACATCCATTCTCCAGAGATCTCTTTAATTAACTGTTTTTCATTTATTTATTCACATTGTGATCTACTGTTGAAGTAGTAATAGACAGGTATTTTTTCATTATATAATTTCAGGGTCATATTTTCCATTCACCTTTTTATCTATGACTTATCATACTCTCTGCACATCCACAGATATAAAATGTTCCTTATATTCCCTGATGTTTGGTGCTTCAAACTCTTCCTTAATTACTGATAAAAAGAATTATTTTATTAGTCCTTTTAGTTATGAATATGAGATTTTTCTTTTTTCTGAAACAGGTAAGAAAGCTTATCATCCTTACATATACATTCATTGTTCTCTCACATGATTACTAGAATTAGATTCCTGTTGTATTTTGAGAGAACACTATCCACCCTGACATGACATAATGGATTGGTTTTCTTTTCTTACCTCTGCATTACAGTAGTTATGATCAATCTTCCTATTTTCAATGTGCTGCATAGTTTTATTCAATAAATCAAAACACATTAAATATAATTATTGTAATTTTTTTAGATTTTCAAATCATAGTAAATTCGGTTCATAATTTTGGAGCTATGTGGTTTGCTTTAAAGCCATCAGAAATATTTGAATGTTTAGTTTTAAAACTTCCTGAAAAATTATTTTCTTAAAGTTATTTCAGTTTGACAAAAATGCCTGAAATAAAGCACCATCAATGTTTTTAACGGGTTGTATTTTGTTATTATTTAATAAACATTTGAACGTTGGTATTTTTATATGAAATCTTGATGGTTATAAAGGATCATTTTAACTGACACCAGCTAGTGATAGGCTCATGCAACAATAAGACAGGAGTTCGAGACTCAGGCATATGAAGGGATGTGACTAAGTCCCTTCCCCATTTCTTTTACTTCTTGTCTCCACACTGGGGATGATAAGAAGTTGATGTGAGGGTTCATTATGCTTTTTCACTGAACTTGATCTGGAACATTTGAAATATTCTTTACATATGTTTACTACAGTGTAGTCTTCTTCAGCCACAAGCTATGTATAAAGCAATTCTAACCCTCTTCAAAATTATTGATTATTCAAGACTACCTGTAAGAGATTGTTAGTTATTTGGAGGCACTTAGTCCTCTGGTCCCTCTTTAGTAGTCTTGCATGTTTATCTATCTCAACTGTACATTTGAGAAATTACTGGCACAAGTCCAGTTTGGGAAAAATAATCATATCTGGTTATTGTTTCTACTAAAAAACCTAGAAACATCAAATGAAGGTAGTAGGAATCAGGTTCCAAGAAAAACAGAAGAATGGGGTTCTTTTACGTTCATAGGCTGACCTGTGAAATTCCCTGTGAAAGGAAGTTTTGTATTCTAGAAGTTCAAGGAGACAAAAGACAAGGTCCTGGAATCCTTCAGGAGCTTGAAATGTGTAGAAGAAAGAAACAATTCACAAAATATCTGACCTGAAAATCATTGGGATTCAAAGAGTAGAAGCGGAAAGTATCATATTCATTTAGTTCATTTTTATGCTTCCCTAGATATATGTTTATTCTTATAGTTTAAGAAAGTCTACTGAGGCAGACTGACCTTGGTCTCACCAAGGATGATCCTTCTATTTTTCTAGTGACCCCACTGAAATCTTTAAGGTCCATGAACATTTTCACCAGTGTATTGTATGTACACCTGTAGTCTTTCAAATCATTCAGGGCATGACCACACGAGTCACAGGAAATGTAACTCAGCCCTTTTATTCACAAATGAGATTTCTGTTATTCAGACAGCTCTAAGTGCTCCTATTGTTAAGGGCATATATCAAGTTCACTTTCAATTTCTGTTCCAAATACGTACCAGGAAAAAATAATGTTGCAGACAAATGATCACAGCAGAATTTAACCTGATAATATCTTCTGTTATCTCATATCCCTTATTAAAAGTTATTTCAGAAGTACACCTTAAATACTGTAGTTGTTGTGAACTGTGATGGGCAAATTGTAAAGTCCATGCATAATCCTTCTTCAAGCAAAACAGAATGAACTTTTATACCTCTGGACAATGTGTGCCATATTTTCTGTAAATATACAAGCCTTCTTTATCTAA
This sequence comes from Eurypyga helias, assembly GCF_000690775.1. Taxonomy (NCBI): domain Eukaryota; kingdom Metazoa; phylum Chordata; class Aves; order Eurypygiformes; family Eurypygidae; genus Eurypyga; species Eurypyga helias. The sequence goes on from NW_010230531.1 coordinate 33,165, forward strand.
AAATTACAAACTTAAAATGAATCACTCCTGTAAAATTTTACTATCATATTATTGCTCTGCACATCTGTTTGAGACTCTGCTATGATTGACTGAAAGGCTTGAGTAAAAATAGGGAAACTGACACTGCTACAGTAAAAAAAAAAAAAAGAAACAAACAGTAAAAGATAACTGATGTAATGTACAAACTGCTGTTTCCTCCTCTATCTCACCTTTACACGCTATAATTCCTGTATTGGATTTCTCTATTTCAACAATATTTCCTCTAATCACTATTCTTGTGATTCCTTCCTCCTCTGTCCGACTGGCTGATTGTAGTGTCTGACAGAGAGAGAATGTTGCAGGATACCCTTTGCCTTGAGTTTCTGAAGACAAAATATTTATTTCCTAATCCTTGTGAGGTAGTTAGCAGAACTACATCATATACTCTTTTTCTTATCTTGCCATTTATACCTCTGCTTCTTTAAATGTGACTTGTCAATTTAGACGTTAGTGATCATGCCTAGATATTGTCTTAGACATGTAATGATACTTAACAAATACAGAAGAAGCAACCGTCTCATACATCCATTTGAGGGGTCTTTCAATACAACGATAGTCTTGACAGAGGAAATTACACACATACATTCATGTTGATACCCAGGTCTTCTCAGGGATGCTATTCTGCAGAACTGGAACAGAGGAGGCAAAAGACAAAAAGCATGTTTTAAACCTTGGTTAGAGGGTTTCATGTCTTGCTCACCTTCAGACTTCTTTGCCTTGATTCTGAGGTAGCATAACTTGATCCTTTTTCTAGAGTGCTGAAGCAGCCTTGTTGCTCTCTGCTGTTGCTAAATGCCTGAGTGCCTGATTACTGACAAATTAGGCTGTGAGGCTCCCCTACACAGCATAACAGTATCAAAAGTGTTGATCAAACTTTAATCTTACGAGTTGCTATGTTCATTTTATGATTATAGAAATTGAAGACATATAAGAATATATGCTGTAACACTATCACAATTAAAAACTATCTCCAAGCAACACATTTTTATGAACAATACATTGACACTGTCTCTTTCAATCACAAGAAATCTGCTGGGTTACTATTAATTTTTTTATTAGGTGATGTTCTAAAAATAGTTCTTAGCCTTTGCAGAATCCAAATAAAAAGATGTTATAAAACTGTAAAAATAAAGATACTGCAGAATTTCCGGAAGACAGAAAACACTTGAGTTGTCAGTTAACCTCCAGCACACAGAAGTACCATAAGCAAAAAACTCTGCATAAAAAAATGACATCTATTCCAACAGTCCAAATGCAGGATAAAATAACATATGTTCCTACAAATTCCTAGACTGTATAACTAGGAAACATCCAATAAAGATGATTGAAATGCACCCGCTGAGCTCCCACTAGCATATATCTAACTATAACACTCGGGGGAAAAAAAAAAAAAAAAGATATCACCTCTTTTCTGTACTGGGAAAGAAAGTAAATGAAAACATTGTTAGCCTAATGCCAGCATGCAAAGGAGCCACTGCATACTTTTCCTATTAGCACTCCCACAGTGTACACTGTCAGATGGTTAGTGGGAGAATGTTGAGACAATGAGAGGAGCAAAGCAAAGCATTTTTTTTTTCAGACTGGATAGAAAGAACATTTTCTGCAAGGCTGCAAGACTCTAATTGCCACACCACACTATTAATAATGCTTTAAATTCAGATTCTACTCTCTAAGCCACTTGATGAGAACAAGTGTGGAACTGCTATCTCTGGGGGGAAAGATGAAAAACATATTCAAATATAAATAAATAAAGCGGAATCAATTTTTCTAAGCATATACATATATGATAATTTTAAGTTATTTATAACACTCATGAGATGAAAAAAATAAAACATGAGCAGGAGTTAGTTGTAGTGTTAAAAGAAATGGTCAGAGAAAAAACTGTCATCTTGAATATGAAGTTTCTAATAATTGCCATATGTGACTAAAGGTGCAATGATGTCTTGCTAGCATTTTCTGCAAAATCCTTTTAACTGTAATTAGTATGAATGTTAATGAATGGAGCTTTTACTGATAATTACGGTCATCTTTTTTTAGATGCTTTTCTTGGTATTAAGTGAATTCTTTAGTTCTAGCAGCTTTTCCTACTAACTGTGCCTGCTTTGAATAGACTAAAAATTCAGTTAATTTTCCAATTCATGTTACAGTCTTGAGAGTGAAGTGATGTGATTGGAAATGGATTGCATTCTGCAACAAAGTATTTGTGAACATTTGTTTGCATGCAATAATTACTTGGAGTAGGCTAGTCTTGAGACACCCCAAAAAAATTTTTTTTTTTTTTTGTCCCTCTAAGAAGTTACTGAGATGAAAATATTAATACTTAAAGCTTCTTGTATGATAAGTATCAGCTTGTCTAGAAAACCATGAGTTTTCTTCTAGTCCCTAGTTTTCTAACTTGCACTGAAGTTCAAGTTCTCTATCTCTAGACTATAATAAAATGTTTTATGAATCATCCATAGCGGATAACACCAAAGACTTAAGAAATCCCAGCGTGTTATTACTTATTTTAGAAGAAAATAAACTAATCTTGAGCATGTGAACTTACAATGCTTTTAACATGGCTATGTTTGCTGGTATGCCAGTAACATTTATGTATATAAGCATGAATGGACTCAGATAGGCTGTGGCAGAATTAACAAGTTTATACTGCATGACAGTTAACAAATCCAACAGTAAGTCATATAACTAAGGGAGTTTACGCTCAAATACAGGTTCGTACTATCTATGTCACCTCTGAATAAATTTTATTTCCCTCTTTCTCAGATGTTTGGGTTTTGCTGTATCTTCTACATTTTACTGCAGTGAGTTATATCTTTCTATCCAGTCTCTACCTCGGTTTACAGAAGTGTGCAAATTAAACCTGTTCATGTCCTAACATTGCCACCAATCTGCTTACAGTCTGCAACACTTTGCTTTGGGAATGGTTACAGGAGCACTTCTGGTGAATGAGGATTCCAGATTAGGGCCAATATATACCAACTGTGGAGACCCATACCTTTGAAAATGAAAACCTGTGTATAGAAAGATTGCCCAGTGAAAAAACAAGACAAAACCTAAACACAGTATTTGTCCTGAGTAGGAAAAGGAAACTTGTAGTTTGATTTGTATTCAAGGTGTGAGAGCAAGCCATAGATCACACAGTCATCCAGCAAAGTGACATAAAAATATGAGAGCTGCTGGAGTGTTTTGTGCCATTAGAAATGATAATAGGTAATACAGTATTTGTCTATTTGTAACGGCATCTGGCTGAACTTCTACTGTACTATATAATGTAAATCATGTTTAAAAACATGCAGCACCTGTAACACATGTAGAAAGTGATTGTCTCAAGAATTCTTGACATGTTTAGATATCAGCTCTGAAGCCTTTTGGACAAAGATTAATGTTTGAAGTATATATCTCTCTATATATGTTCATATCTATATGTACACATATAAATATGGATACATTCTACATACACATACATCAATTTTACATATATATCTTCTAACATATATACATGTGTAATATAACTAGAATATGCATTTGGTTTTTGGTTTTAATGGAAATGATGACAAGATTAAATCCCTCTTTTAAATTTTAAAGTAGTACACATCAGAATTTACTTTAATTGTTCCAAAAGATACAAGAGAAAAACTTGTTTGGTGTGATTATTTATTGTCAAACTTTTGTAGAAACCATGGGCTTATGCTATTATTCTACTAAAGTTCTTCCAGAAGCAATTATTTTGATATTCTTTTAGTTAGGTGAATGATACTAGAACTAAACTAGATGGAGATTATTAGGTGGAATGTAAAAACTTAAAGAAAAATAAGAACAGTCCAAACCAGAAATTTTTATATATCTTTGTAGGTACCATGAGCAACATTCTGGTTGAGAATTTTAACTTGTAAACTGGTAACAAGTGGAGTCTGAATTTGCATAGGGAAATTTCATCAAGATCTTGTGCACAGAACTGCTTTCTCTCATTTATGTCAAACAGATCTTCAATGCATCAGTGTTATATTTTGTGCTTTACAGTTATTTGGAAGAAGGAAAAAGACCTGTTGAAGGAGAGAAGAAGATGTAGTCTTGTGTGTGAGTAATGCTATTTAATCACCTGACAGCACTTCTCTTTCCAATCTTGAGAGCTTCATGCTATTACCTTCAATATTATTCATGAAGTTATGGTCAAATAATCCAGCTATCATGAATTGTGTCAAAAAAATCTCAGCGATTCCAGTAGTAGCATTGGATTTAGTATATTTAAGTATTTCTGCTTAGTTTCTTTTAACTATCTGATGCATACACAAATAAGACTCCATTGAGAACTTTCCTTGTCAGACAGTCCAATCAGGTGCATATGTATGCTTATGTCTCATTACTCTCAGACTCTGTAAAAATAAATACTAAAAAAAAAAAAAAAAAGATAGATGCCCAGAACTTTATTTCTATCACACTTTATCTTGCCTTTTTTATTTTCTTTTGTAGTTTCTCAAAAACTGCAGTTGGTCAACATTTGTTGGGAAAAAAATTATGTTTCTGTGGGCTCATACACTGGAGAATAGTTTGCACAAATATAAATCTAAAAAGGAAAAGGTCAGGTTCATTGTTTTCTCCAGTCAGAGGATATTCTGAAGTGGACCAGAATTCCTAATATTATAATAATAATATAATTCTTGCTTTCAGAGACAATTTTTACTTTGAGAAAGCCTTGACACACAAGCATAGCTATCATGTTCAGATGTGGAGGGAAGTTGCATTCAGAAGAGAGAACCTCTTTGCAATTAGCTGTTTTCAGTTAAATTAATTCCACTCTTCTTCCCAGCAAGGGAGACTGACACTGTTGACCTTTGATGCAAAAGGGATGTAAAACTCTCAGTGCATTACAGAAAACAAAGACAAAAGCGCTAGAATACTCATTAATGGACTGCTATATAGATTAAAAGCAGGACTGAGCACTTTGCCAAAAATAAGGCAAAAGGAGGGAGACTGTTGATCATCATGTTGTTTAAGACGTATCATACTACATGAGTGAAATTAGTATACTATGACTTGACCTTTTGACAGATGCATGAGAAAAAATCTTCAACATGCAACTGATATGAATGAACCATTTGTGAATCTTTAGTTGGAAAAGCTATATGAAATTATAATAATGCATATTCTGCTCTTCTGTTGGAAGGCTGTATTCATTTGGTAGAGTATGTTGGTTGCTGTTATAAGACAGGAATTGATATTTCCATCAAATACAAGTTTTTTGACTGGTGACATTTAATAGATCTTGGTTGTATAAACAGATGCGTAGAGAGATCTTTGAAACTGGGGACTCCTTTGTGACTCCAGAAATTGTATGTGTATTTTCAGAAATAATAAATTGTCAGAGTTCCTAGAGTTTTTATTAAAGGTTTTGTTTTTTTGAAACTTAGGTGCTCTTCTTTGAGACCACAAATCTCTGAAGTGATTCTGTTTGAGGGGCAAACAGTATTTGGAAGGGAAAAAGGACTATTTTCATTACAATAAACATGAAACCCAACATGAAAAAAATGGTTTTTTTCTGTGTACAACTCCTGTTCATTTTCAGAATAAAAGCCTTTCACCTAAAGGCTTTGGCTGCAGCTCTGAGACACTTGAGGAATTCTTGGAGATTATGCCTTAAATTTTTGATCATTATGAAGGTGAGAGGAACCTTTCATTTTTATTATTTTTTTAAATTACTTCTGACTCCTCAAAACTCTAGCAGACAAAAAAGGTTGTCCTGGATCTGTCAAAATTTATTCATGGTCCTTTCTCTGTTGCATTCATGAAGCTCTGGTGGAGTATTCCCTAATTGATGAAAACTGAACCACACTAGAGGATCTGCTTTTTTCTGTCTGCCAGAAATGCCTAGTAAACTAGAGACTCATTTCTCCACAATGCAGAAATTTACTTGTAAAAATATGGAAACACAACCCCCCAAATTAAGATGGAAATCTAAATCCGTAAACAGGCCCATTCTTGTTTCTAGTTGCCATAGAACACGTATTTGCCTAAACTGAATAATAAAAAGTATATGTCTCGCTAATTTTCCTTAATTACTTAATGTACTATTTTTCTTGATTTAAAATTTCACTTTAGTTCACATTTAGTTGCAATGCACTTTGACAGCTGACCAGTCTTGCTCTACTAATTTGTATGCCACTGAATTTCAATGTACTATTTCTATGCATAGAGAATTTGGCCCTACTGAAAAATGTTGAATTATACCTTTTGCAGTAAATAGTAGAGTTGCAAAGAACATGCATCATTAGTGCATTCATTCAGCATAAATTATTACACCCTTAACATGCACATTATATTAATATGTTAGATTTGTAGCCTCACTCAAACAATATTATTTTTTACAGCTCTGTGTATTTATCCACCATTCTGAACTATTGGAAACTTATAGTTTATTTCTGTTTTCACATATGTTTACATTTCTTCTCATGCACTTCAATAGAGTATGCCTGAAAACATAAACCAATAGAGGTTATCCCCAGAATTTGAAAGAGAGAAGCAGAAGTAAACCAGCAAATTAAGTGAAACACATTGACAGGTCTATCTTTTTGCCTTCAGTCCCACTGAAGTCAGTAAAGGGTTGTGTATTATAATTAACCACAGTGGTTACTTTAAAAATATATCAACTTAAATTTTTAGAAAGCAGAAAATTCCAAATGCTAAGTGAAAGGACTTTACTGGAAATTAAGTGATCTTTTTAATGATTCTTGAACTCCTGTAATGGTTTCTCTAAGGTCAGCTAGGCTAACTTGTTTGGGGAGAAGGTCTTTCATTTTGCATGCATTGTTAAAAAACATGAAGGGTTGTAGCAAAGGAATTCCATGATTTTGAGTTCATGTAAACTTTTATTAGCAATTGTACAACACGCTAAAAAAGTATGTCAACATAATAAAGCCTAAGGACAGGAACTGCTATCAATGCCCTAAAGACAGAGACCATACACCTGTTTCTGTTCATAACAACCCTAGGCATCGCTAC
>NW_010230532.1:0-461 GCF_000690775.1 Eurypyga helias
CGAGCGCAGCGCTCCTCCCCCCTCGGCGGCGGGGGGGCTCGGGGTGTGCCCGCAGCCGCGTAAAGCTGCCTCACGGGCTGATGGATAACTTTGAAGAGAAACTTGCGTGTCCTACTGCAAGCACTGTGTGCAAATCGCTATGAAAAACCCCTCCAAAACCGTCTGGGAAATGAGTTTCTGTGAAAAGAAAGAAGGATTTTGCTCGGGGTTAGGCTTCGTCAGCTTCCCACTTCATATATTTTTCCCTGCTTTTTTAAAAAAAAGGTGTATCTGTGCACAACAAAATCTTTATTGCGTTAAATCACCGGCGGTCAGCAGAGGAACAGCTGTGCTAGCTGTGCAGTGAAAACTTTCAGGTGATGCGAGAAATAAGAGGGGAATCCCTTCCCCTTCCAGATCCTCCAAATGCCTTTCGGGTTACCCCGCCCTGAGGAGCGCTGCCAGGCTCCACAGAGGCGTCC
>NW_010230532.1:480-811 GCF_000690775.1 Eurypyga helias
GAACTTTGTAGAGGTAAAATTAGCTAAAGCCCTTCTGCTGACACAATAGCTTTTGTTGTCACATATGGTGGGGTTCTAGGATCTGTAACAATTTTTCATGAAGGATTTTCCTACTGCCCAAGTGAATACATTACGCTACAGTAGCTCTGAATGGTATCGCTGATTTCCTCCAAAGCAGCGGCCGATTGTTTCTTCCGAGACCCTAAGTCCTTTCAAGGGGAGGGAGGGAGGGAGGTGCAGTGATAATAATCGAGACGATGGCTCTTGTTCTAGCGCGCATCGTCTCCCAAAAGCGCAGCCCCGGGGACAAGTGCCGGGGAGCGGGGCGGGG
>NW_010230533.1:0-769 GCF_000690775.1 Eurypyga helias
GGCACCCCGAGTCCTCTGTGGGGGGAGGGGGGGTACCCTCTCTTGGGGACATCCCTGGGTCCCTTCTTGGGTTCCTGTTGGGGAGACCCCCTTTTGAGGACATCCCTGAGGACCTTTGGGGGTCCCCCCGGGTCCCTATTGGGGTGACCCCCTCTTGGGGACACCCCTGGGAATCTTTTGGGGTCCCCCCGGGTCCCTATGCCCTCTTGGGGACACCCTTGGGTTCCTTTTGGGGTCTTCCCCTGGTCCCTTCTTGGGTCCCTACTGGGGTGACCCCCTTTTGGGGACACCCCTGGGTCCCTTTTGGGGTCCCCCCAGGGTCCCTTCTTGGGTCCCTATTGAGGTGACCCCCTATTGGGGTCCCCCCTGGGTTTCTATTGGGGTGACCCCAAGAGGGGTCTTCCCAGGTCCCTACTGGGGACACCCCTGGGTCCCTACTGGGGTGACTCTTCTTGGGGACCCCCCAAGATCCCTATTGGGGTCCCCCAGGGTCCCTTCTTGGGTCCCCATTGGGGTGACCCCAAAAGGGGTCTTCCCGGGTCCTTATTGGGGTCACCCCTGGGTCCCTACTGGGGTGACCTCTCTTGGGGACCCCCTGCATCCCTATTGGGGTTATCCCGTGGGTCCCTTCTTGGGTCCCCATGGGGGTGACCCCCTTTTGGGGACACCTCTGGGTCCCTTTTGGGGTCCCTACTGGGGTGACTCTTCTCGGGGACACCCCTGTATCCCTTTAGGGGTCCCCCCGGTCCCTTCTTGGGTCCCTATTGGG
>NW_010230534.1:0-247 GCF_000690775.1 Eurypyga helias
GCGGAGACCGCGGACCCTCCGCAGCCTTTCCCGTTCCCCTGGAGCCCTAACGTGGGACCCTCCTCGGGACCGTTCCAGCCGCTCCGCCCGGCCCCAGGCAGCTCTCCCCCTCCCCGGCTGGCTGGGATGGGGGCAGAGGCAAGTGGGTCGCTCCGGTCCAGCGTGGTGTCTCGGAGCCTTCTCCTCCTGCAAGGGGGGTGGCAGGGACGATGGCTTGTAGCTCCCAGTGCCAGGAGAGTGATGGGGT
>NW_010230534.1:337-618 GCF_000690775.1 Eurypyga helias
GGGGAGTTGTGCCGAGGAGCCGGCCCTGAGGCCAGGGAGAGGGGTTCCCTTTAGGACAGAGCGTCCGTTGCCATGGGGTCTGGGAGTCTCTTGGGTTTCTGGGGGCTTTTCCTTCTGGGATCCCACCTGGGATTCACTCATGCAGTGACACCGATGAGGGGTCTCAGCGTTAACTACAGACCTAGTCCCCCAGCGCCCCGCGGGACATCCCCGCTCCGAGCACACCCCCTCATCCCGCACATGACGGCACAGCTCCCGGACAACAACCCCGCCGGAGCAGC
>NW_010230535.1:0-3711 GCF_000690775.1 Eurypyga helias
CCCCATAATCTCCATTAATCTGAGTGAAATTGAAAGCAAGGCCTCGGGCTGTAACGTGGCTTCCTAAACTCAGGAGCCTAAACTGCTCGGAGTCTGCTCGTCCACTTCAGCCCAAACACAGCCCAACTGCTCAAACACTCCGCTGAGCAGAGGTGCTCCGCACGATTCCATCGGGCAGAGCCTCTGGCTCCTCGTTATGGAGATGCTGGAGCCAGGCCGCGGCTCTGCTGGAAGCAGCCGGCGGAAGGCGAGGTGGGAATGCTGTGAGAACTTTGTAAGGTCTGACAGCGCCAGAACAAGGGCCCAGAAAAACAAAAGCCCCCACGCTGACAGCGACATGAAAAGCTAAATCCCCATGAGCAGGGGGAGGTGAATGAAAGGGGAGATGAATGAAGAGGTTTGGTTTTGCTAATAGGTGTCCAAAATGCTCCGGTGTTCTGGACACAAAGGGTGCGGACTTGGCCAAACAAGCCAGGTACACAGCTGCTTCCTCTCCGGACGCAGACGGAGTGATGGTGCCTCATGGGACCATCAGCACGGAGGCTGACCCAGCAGAACGACCGGCGGGATGGCTTACGTCCCCCTCACCCCTGGGTCATGCCTCTGCAGAGAGCTGGGTTAGCAGCAAGGGAGCAACGGGCTGACCAGAGGGATGGGGAACGTGCTTGACCCCCCCTCCAGCACCATTTCATTCTGCCCGAGTCCAAATCCATGCCTACGAATCGGCTCCACACTCAAGAGTTCAGTGGAGGAGCTAGGGGCAAATGTATGGGGGAGATAAAAGAGCATTTAAAGCCCACCCTTGATTGGCCGTTAGGAGTAGCACCCTAAAAAGTGAGCAGCCATGCCTTGTCCTTCATGGGGCTCCTTCCGAGGGGCAGGTTGGAGGTAGAGGATGGACACTCCCCCATCACATCCAGCCATAGAATCATAGAGTGGTTTGGGTTGGAAGTGATCTTTAAGGGTCAGATCTAGTTCCAACCCCCCTGCAATGACCAGGACATCTCCAACTACATCAGGTTGCTCAGAGCCTCGTCCAACCAGCCCTTGAATGTTTCCAGGGATGGGACATCTCTGTTTTGGGAAGATGAGCTGCAGCTCCAGCAGGCCTAGGCCATCAGCCCTCTGGTTTGTACTGGTTCCCTCCCCACAGTCTGCCAGATGAGGGCAGGCAATGAAACGTCCTCCAAACGAAGCACTTCTTGGTCTGTATGGGCTTTTTCATGCAGGTTTGCACTCAGAGTCCCTCCAGCAAAGCCTCCATCCTTGGGTTTTACTTAACCTGCAGGGACCAGAGCTGAAGATGGGAGGTGGAAGGTGTCTGGGTGTTGATTTAGCATGTTTAACACTGGGATATGCCCTTCTTAATTATTTCACGCTAGCTGGGTAACCAGTGTCCCTGTGCTGAATGCCTTAGCTGTGGTACACCTGCGCGGTTGGCAGCAGAGTTTGGATCTATAGGTAGGTGTTTGCTTGAACTGTTTAATTAATGTTTGCAGTAACTTGATATAACCATAATGTGCATCACATGTTACAGGTCAGCATTGCCGCGGTGGGAATTCGGATAGCTTCTGCGTGGTGCCACGGTCCCTGGCAGGGAGGGAGGAGGCAGGGTAGGAGCCATTCCAGGGGGCAGCAATCTCTCTTTTTGTTTGCCAATATCATCTTTGTCTGTAAGGCCCAGGAGATCCTGAGGGCAAACGCCGGATGCCCCGTGTGTGAGAAGCTCCAGCCCACCCAGCTCTGGGTACCGCCATCTTCATGGCCTTGGGTTTGTGTCTCCTTTCGTACCACAGGCAGCGGTGGATTAAGGCCCATGTTCCTTATGATAGAACATATTCCCGTTTTATTCAGCCTCTGGATGTGGTGGGGCAGATTATTATAAGATAATAATCTTATTATTCATTGGTTTGGTTATTTTCCACAGATAAACTTGGGGATATATTTCATACCATCTCAACCACCCAGCGGCTTCATCAACTTCCCCGCTCTGCTCGTGTCCTGCATCCTCACCCCGGAGACGGGCTGCGGGTAGCAGGATGTGGCCACCAGATGAGCTGGATGGGCTCTTAGGTTTAGCACGTGGATGCCTGATGCCGTGCCAGTTATCTGAAGCCTGTGTTCAACCCGTGTTACCTCAGCTGAGGCTCTCAGGCTGACCCAGAGGCAACGTGACACCCTGCATTTTGAGCATTCCTCCCAGGGGATTGGCCTTCAGCTGCTGGAGTATGGGCTGGATGAGGCCCTCGGCTTTCCCAGCCACCATGTGTGTGTCCTGTGTCTCCAGCAATGTGAAAAATCGGGTATGCAGCTTGCGAGGCCAGGAGGGTGTCTGTCCCCATGCTGGCCTGTGGTGGTCCTTGGAGGGACCACGTCTCGTGGCATCACTGTGAGAAACATCCCCACCTGGTCTTTAACCAGTCCAACCGGGCAGGTGGCTGGGCACAGCGGCAGCTCTGCCCGGCCCGTTACTCTCTCCTGCCCCTCAGATATGGATCCACTCCATCATTTAAGGTGGTCCTCCTTTCCCTTCCTCAGCCAGGAGGTACAGGATTTCTGTCTGAGTACCAGGGAACATTTCAGCTGGATCTGTGCATCACATCAGTTATCCTGCACGCAGTTCCCAATCCAAGGAAGTCTGCGGGAGGATATTCCACCAGATCCTATCCGATTTCCCAGTATCAATGTAGGAATAGTGAATAATCTCCCAGACCCCAGCTCCCTCCCTGTTCAGGTTTTGCCTCAGCTCTGCTTTGCCCCTAGCCCGAAGGGATGCTCCAGTGCCAGCTCCTGTGTTGGTGAGTTTGGGCCGAGCCGGCTGACACCTCCCAGAGACACAACTGGCACTGGTGGTGCTTATCCGTGTGCCAGACCAGCAGTAAATAGAGCAAGAAAGGAACAGCCTGAGTGCCAACAGCCCCAGACAGGTTCCACAGAAAAGTCTTATTTTCTGTTCCTCTCTCACAGCGTAACTCCAGCATCTCCATTGGTTTTATTGTTTATTATTAATTCAGCAGCAGCGCACAGAGGCCCTGACTGAGTTTGGAGCCGTGCTGTACCAAGCACCGTGGGAATACACAGCAGGATGCAGCTGCTGAAGAACACGTTAGGCCTGGGAACGTGTCCCTGCATGAAAGAAGTTATTTGATGCCGTCTTCTATTTTGAGATACATGTGAAAGTAACGGGTGCCAGTGTTAGCAGTGAAACCTCTTTTATATTGTAATTTTTTTTCTTTCTTTTTACTCTATTTCTTCACATTGCCTAACATTTTTTGCGAACTGTGGTGGAGATTTGCTGAGCGCCTTTGGACTCCGGGGTCATTGCAGCTCCTGTGATTCCCGTTACACGCTGTATTGGGATGCTCTGGCGAGGCGGGTACTCGCTCCCAGCTTGGGACAAGCATGTTATTTTTGAGGACAAGCAACATCCAGCCTACTCAAGGAGGAAAACCGCAGTGGGACACGCTTTCTGACGTTATGTACGTCTGAACCATGGCATGGGGATGTCATGGCTTCGCGTAACACAAGGAACATTTAGGTAAGGAGTTGCATGTACTTTTAATACGTTCCTCCCTTTCCTTTTGCTTTACTCGGCCACAAGATAACACTGTCTGTCATGACCTATAAGCGTAGGCACTTAAATTTCCAAGAAACTCCGCCGGGTATTCAGTATCTAGGATTTTTTCCCGCGGCTCAGCAGGATCAGCGTAA
>NW_010230536.1:0-206 GCF_000690775.1 Eurypyga helias
CTGCTGGAATCCGCTTGGCTGCTCCCTGCCACTGGCTTCGAACATTTTCCGACAGCCCCTTGCACGGTCAAACCAGCAAACAGGAAATAAATAGGTCAGATTCTGTATCTAATTATTATACTAAATCTGCTTTGCCTGCTCGTCTGGGAACCCGAAGGAAAAAATGCTTTGGGTGGGTGAAGGGGGTGCCGGCCCTTCCCGACAGC
>NW_010230536.1:294-555 GCF_000690775.1 Eurypyga helias
TGGAGGGAGCCGCAGCTTTCTACAGCACAAATTCATCCTCGTCTGCACGCATACGAAGCCAAAAGCCTCTACCTTGGACCAAAGTCTAATTTAATTAATTGGGCAAAAGCTGAATTAATTAAATGTAGGAGGAAAAAGCGTTGCTAATTGCTGGGAAGGCTAACGGATCCAAACTGGCGGAACCTGCAACCATCAGCGGCCGAGCCCAGCTGAGCCGGTTTGATGCTCTGGACGAAGCAGTGCCACGGGCTGGCGGGGGGC
>NW_010230537.1:0-10533 GCF_000690775.1 Eurypyga helias
CGGGCAGCTCTCGGGGGGGACCCGGCGGCAGCATCATCCTACCCTGGGGGGCTCAGCGCTGCGGGAGCGGCGTTACCCGGGGGTGGGACGCGTGTGCGCGGTACGGGGAGCGGGTGACAGCCGCAAGTGGCTGCTGGGGGGAGCGCGTCTGGCACTCAGGGAAGTGCTGGGCGAGGGGCTGGGGTGTGGAAGGGTTCCGTGATGCGGGGACACCGGTGATGACGTTGCTGTCTCGCTGACTGGAAAGCAAGACAGCCCTCTTCTCAGACTCCTTGCTAAACAGCGCTTTGAAGGATCCGATTTTTTCCTTCTGTACAATATTTCCGCTTTAAACTTACTGTATTTGTGCACAGAACAGCTTCATTCGTGTGATTAATGCACTGCTACCTTGTGGGGTCAAAACTACTGGGGAAAATACAAAGGAAAACAAGCCCTAGAGCCAGTCACTAAATGACAAATGTTCTAGCAGTCAGTACAATGACACAGTGCACAGAAACACAGGGTCAGAGCCTGCAAACCCCCTAATTAGATGAGTAATCCTCATGTGAGTGCTGAAGTCATTGGCCCTAGATCACTTGATGCGCACCACAGGACTTCTGGAAAAAAGAGCCGCATGCAATACCATCTCAATGAGGCAGATTCCGTGTGGACACATATATCTGCCTAGACTAATCCCCCTTTGCAGCATGTGGGCCTTCAAGTGTTCATAATATTCCCCTGCTACAGAGTTTAAGACCTGCAACTGTGAAGATGATTGACTTTTTTTTTGGGGGGGAGGTGAGGAAGTATGAAAACATGCAACTTCAAAACAGCATTAGCTGGGAGTGAGGCTGGTGGCAGATCATCCCTAGGACACACAGCACATATGCAGCACTGCAAAGGCAGCAGGAGAATAATTAAGTTCATCGTATTTTGGGGGTAAAACATGTATTCATAGAGGCCAAGGGGGAAGCTCTAATAAAACCCAAAAATGAAACAGCAAAGCCATTTTTGAATGTCCCGAAACTGTCCCCGTGGATAAGCATAACTTGGTTTTGAAACAGGGATGTAATACAGAAAATGGGGTTGCAGAGCAGGAAGAAGTTTAAAAACAAAAAACCCAACAAACAAAACCAGGGAGTCAGTGTGTTGTATCTCAAAAACCAGTTTCTGAGTAACAGCTGCACTTGGATATTTGCTGCTTGGGTAATCACTATGAGCTGGTTTTAAAATGCAGCCTTGATAAAGCAGAGTCACAGAAGCATCTGGGACTTGGGCAACACAATTATTTTTGTAGCTTGACTGATGCAACCATGTTGGTCAACCTTCCTTTCAGCTCCATGCTTAAAATGGCTATTTTAATTAGCAGAGGTGGGAGAAACAAACAGTTCTTGTCCTCTGCTACAGTGTGAAGGCCTTTGGAGCAGGTATTGCTGTTGAGTACAGCGATGTCCGTGGCTGTAAGACCAGGGCCAGCAAGGGGCCGAGCTGCTCCTGGAAGAGCTTCTGTGTGTTGATGTAGCTCAGGGTCACAAGAGCCATTGGAGACTCTGGGATCTGTGCTCTGGCAGATTGGGGCACTTGGGCTTTGGGCATGAAATAGAAGCTGAGGTGCTGGGTGTGGAAATCATGGGTCTTTCTGGTGAAGAAGTAAGGTGTCTGTGTCTAAAATGTAAAGAAAAAGTTAAACTGATTTTTTTTTTTTCAGGAGCGCAGGTTTGGTAGGAGGTAGTAGTTAGATCCCAAGAAAGGTCGTGTGCATGTGTCACACCTGGTGAAAATGGTCTGGCAGTGACTGCAGGGAGCCATGCCAGACCCCAGGAGGATAGTTCTTGCTCTGATGTATGCATTTGCTGGGAATAATATACCAGGAGTTGGCTTCCCTTTCCTGACAATCCTGTGATTGCAGTAACTCCACTTTGTGTGCAGTAACCATTGATAGTAACAACCTCAACTCGGTCATTAACTGTAAAACCAGTCCAGAGTGTGGCCATCTGATTGTGGATGTTTTTCAATGCAGAAAACCGTTGTGTGACAGATGCTGGTTTGCGTTCTCTGCCCTGGGTGTATGTGTTCAAACCCTGATGAGGAAATGGATGTGAAGAAGCTGGAAAACCAGCCACTGTGCCTGGAAAAGCCTCTCCCAGCTGTGTCACCCTGTGTTTTGCCATTTGACATGAGAAAGGCTGGGTACCTTTGCTAGGTTTTAGGCTTTTTCCTAGCTTAGTGTTTAAATTCCAGTCAAGCTCTTCCCTCTCAGACAAAAGCCTGCTCCTACTGATTGGTATTTGAATGAAACCTGCTGTGGAAGGAAAAGGTCTTGGCATGGGCTAGATCTGCTATATGTCCTGCACTGGTATTCACAGTAAGAGCCTGGTGAGGGTTTAGAGCCTTCCAGGGAAAAAAAAAAAAAAGGCAGGAGTAAAGGAGAATGTTTAAGGAGGGCAAGCACTTGTCATAGCAAGGAAACCACCTTTAGCATGTGAAAATGGGGAGAGGTGGCACGTACTTGTTTGCTTTGCAGTTACCTATGACCCTGGTACCGTGATCAGCGAGGCAGAGGAGGAAGGAGGGGCTGGGGGCCGTGCCGGTGCCGGCGGTCTCCAGGCGATGGCTGCTGCCCCCTGCTGCCCCGAGCGCGGAGCGCAACTCGCTCCGGGGGCAGCACTCGGTTGTCCGGGGCATTACCTGCTCCTCCACCAGCTTTCCTGCTGTAGGAAACCCCACCGACTTCAGGCTGGAGTAGTCCTGCTACTGGAATGCTATAAGATGTGGAATTTATACCTGGCATTCGCCTCTTGCTTTGAGTTACTCCTTGCTTATCTGGGGACAGATAGATTTGGGGGTGGTTTTTTCCTTTTATATAACGGAAAAGTGAGAAAAAAGCTGGATTGTATATGTCCACATATACTGTATATGGCCAATCTGAGTTTGGAAGAATCCTGATCATGAGATCCAGACACCAAAGAAGTCATCAGTTCAAAGCCTTTTTTATATATATAATAATTCCTGTATCAAATATAAAAATACGGGAAAGAAAAAAACAATGAACAGATTGTATTTGTGTCAGTCATCAGACTGGCTTGTCTTGCTAAATTGCTTGGGCAGATCCTAACGTAGCGTGGGGAGGGGAAGGGGTACATGGTAGAAGTGCTTACAAGAAGCTTCCCCGTGCTCTGGGTACAGAAATAAGGAAAGATAGAGCCAGACCTCGAGAATCTGCCAGCACTTGCATCAATCAGGGCGATGGAAGCACAGGGGCAGTCACGCCTGACTCCACAGTCAGCCTGAATGGCACCAAAGTGTTGAGAGCTTTGCTTCTCCTAGTTTTTCCTTTTCAGTTTTCGATGCTGACCCTAAGCCAGATCCTGCTACATAACAAGCTGTCACTTGTGAGCAGCCCTTTCAGAAGTGCTTGCAAGGTCAGCGGAGTTTGTAACCTAATGCTGTGTTTCCTTGTAAGTTGGATTAATGCTCCTTATCTTGTCCTCGCTCTGGCAAACATCCCATTTCCCTAACTAGGATTAGGACATCACACTCAATGGATTATCTCACTGGAGGCTTTCACAAATTGGTTTGACGCACTGCCTGCAGGAGTGGTACAGGCTGAAGGTGGCTGACCTTCACGTCTCTTTGGGGTGCACACTGGACTCTTTAAAGTCTGTTCAGCTGAGAACCACAAGACATGTAGCACAGAGAGCGAAGGGGTTAAAACTGGAAGGGGAGGAGAGAGAAACTTTTGCCTTCCCCTTAACTCTTGGATACAGCACTAACAGCAATTTTGCTCTCATTATCTAGAGATTGAAGAATGTCGTGACATGAGAAATCAGAACCAGTGACATTCTGAGAAGACTGGGAGCATGTGGAGGCCCCGCCAGTCAGGGAAATGTTGGGTTCCTGCACAGCCTGGTGTGACCAGAGCAGACGAGCAGCTCTGCTTCGTGGGGCTGGGAGAGATGGGCTCACTGCCCCAGCTCCCAGCACATCAGTCTCATGACCTGGGTGCTTTTCTCCCCTTTCATGCTAGTGGAGACAAGGAGGGGCTTTGAGGGAAAACGGCACAAAATATTGGTATAATAAATACATTCATGGCAGAAACAACTTGGTTCTTGTTCAAATGGAGAATGCAGGGAGCTGTCTACGCAGTCCACGGGACTGGTGTGCAGAGCCGAGGTAACCACAGCCGTGGCTAGCTGTAGCCTCCAAGCTGACGGGGATGCAGCTTCATAGAATCATAGAATCACAGACTGGTTTGGGTTGGACGGGACCTTTAAAGATCATCTAGTTCCAACCCCCCTGCCATGGGCAGGGACACCTTCCACTAGACCAGGTTGCTCAAAGCCACATCCAGCCTGGCCTTGAAGACATCCAGGGATGGGGCATCCACAACATCTCTGGGCAACCTGTTCCAGTGCCTCACCCCCCTCTCTGTGAAGAATTTCTTCCTGCTATCTAATCTAAACCTCCCTGATTTCATTTTATTCCCATTACCCCTTGTCCTGTCACTACAGGCTCTTGTAAAAAGTCCTCTCCCAGTACCCTTGTAGGCCCCCTTCAGATACTGGAAAGCTGCAATGAGGTCTCCTCGGAGCCTCCTCTTCTCCAGGCTGAACAAGCCCAGTTCTTGCAGCCTTTTGTCACAGCAGAGGTGCTCCAGCCCTCTGATCATCTTCATGGCCTCCTCTGGACTCGCTCCAAGTGGTCAATATCCTTCTGATGCTGAGGGCTCCACAGCTGGACGCAGCACTCCAGGTGGGGTCTCACCAGAGCAGAGTAGAGGGGCAGAATCACCTCCCTCGACCTGCTGGCCACACCTCTCCGGATACAGCCCAGGATACTTCTTTTGCAAACCATACTGCACCAGTCCTCATGTGACCGCCTCAAAGCTTGTTCAAATAATTCAACTCCTGATCCCCATTCCTGGAACATGCAAACATCTCATGAGCTTGGAATCATCCCCAGCTCAGAAAGCTCTTTTATCCTCATTCTGCTGGGGGAAGTGGGGATGGAGCGAGGCTAAATGACCTCCACAGGAGAGGTGGGAAATCAGTAGCAGAGCAGGAAACTAGACCTACATTTCTTAACCATCTTGTTGCTTCCGACTGAAGGGTTACGGCTGGAGACTGAAAAAAGGCCCTAGCGTGTTCCTGGGGCACACAGCACATGCCAAGCAGGGCTTAGCTGACATTTCCAAGACCTATTGTTTTTAAAGTGGGTTCCTTCCATCTGGGAAAATATTCTATGATCTTGGGGGGAGGGAGACAGAAACTTGCATCAGAAATCGCTTGATTCTGTAGCCACTTTGTTAGATGTTGGTCCAGACATTGTTTGGATGTCAGTCCAGACCAAGAAGAGTGGATGTGACCGACTGCATTGTGTGTTTACTTTGCCACCTGCTTTCAGAGACCAGCACATAAGCAAATGGCTGTTTTGAATGCTTTTATGTGTGTGTTTATCTTGCAAGAGAACCTTGTCACTGATGATGCTCGCAGAGGGAGCTCTCCCCAGACTGCTTCTATGTTAAAAGCTCAGGAACTGAGGATTCTTTCAATGGGAGTGTTTACATTCTATTGCAAAACCAACTCTGGTACTATTTCGCATGTGTTCCTGGAAAAGAAGTCAACAGTAGCTGCACACTATCTCACTGCTCTTTAGTTCAGTTTGCGTCAGAGATCTTAAAGTCAAGAATAGCATTTGCAGATGTTTGGGCAGTTCACGAACTGCTGAAGCTGCCCAGAGGTTGTATGAAGTTAACAACGCGAAACAAAGACAGTTCACATCCAGATGACAGGAGGCAAAGACCCACCTCCTTCCCTCTCCCTCAGCCTCACAGGGTGTATGTTTGCCATGCTTTGGGTGCTCTTTTCTATCTCCCAGTTCTGTGAAGCAGCCCAGTGCTCTGACCTGCATCTGTTTCATGCTCTGCTAATTGCAGAATGGTTTTGGGTTGGAAGGGAGCTTAATGCTCATTTAGTTCCAACCCCCCTGACATGGGCAGGGACATTTTCCACTAGACCAGGTTGCTCAAAGCCCCATCCAGCCCTGTCCTTAGAGCTGAGGAGAGGGAGAGTCCTTGAAATCCTTCAGACTTGTGCATAGACACCCAAGGAAGGAGTTCCCAATAAATATTGTCAGGAGGGTGCTTGAAAACTTCTTGCCCTGCTATTGAGGTGCAGGTTAATTGCTGGTCTAGACACAACTTCCTCGGTCAGAAGAAAGAGAACCTGAGTCCAAGTTAGACATGGTTGGGTGGCAGGAAGAACACCGTTATCTGTGTTAGAATTTAATCAGGGTATCGTGGCTTTTTCAAAGTGTCATTGAGCCTGTCCTTAAGCAAACATAGGAGAGCTATGTGACATACCTCAGATAATGACGGCACCCTGCCTGGCTGCACTGCCTCCCTCATGCTGCTGAGCTGTTTAGCCTTTACTCAGGAGGTAAAATGTTCCCAACATTGCCCTGTGGGTGCTGGAAGCCTTCCAGCTGGGAACCACACTGAGTGTGTGAAGGGCTGTGTTGCGACAGGCACGTCCTGCAGATGTAAATGGCTTCCCCGACTGGCCTGTCTCTCAGATCTGGGCATTTTAGGGCATTTTTTTTTCCCTGGCTCTCTGTTTTCAGTCCTACCAGTCATTTTCTTCTTCAAAGTAACATATGGAAATGATTTGAGATCTGCTGCTCAAAGCAAACTCATTCTGTACTGGGGACCGTTTCACACAACTGTCTGCCCAGCTGATGTGCAGCAAGAGCAAAGCCAGCTGCCGCACACCAGCTTTCGGGGTCCAGCGTGGTTTTAGCCTGCTGTGACCTGTTTTGATGGCACAGGTCACGATGGAGTTCTATACCACTAAATCTTCATTCCCCATTTCCCCCCACCCCAAGACAGCGCACACACAGCAGTCGCTCGGATCAAGACAGTGTTATGTCTTGGGCTGTGCCTCTTTGGACCGTGCCTGTACGTGAAGGGGGATAGATCCGCATGATTTAACATCTAAAACTGCGTATGTGGGACAAACATTTGCCTTCGATTCCCGTGGCTTGTCTGAGACGGTGGTACCTCGTAGGCAGAACAAGGTACTGTTGGGATGGTGTCCTCAGCAGACAGCCCTGCTGTTAACCCCAGTGTGGCACAGCAGGTACCCGTGGGCCCTGTTAATTTTGCTGCCACTGAAGTACCTATCGGGAAGCCTTTTCTTCTATGCACACAGCAAGGTTGTATGCTCTTATTGCGCATCTTGGCTCCTGTAACTTTCTCTTCCCTGAACTCCCCAGCCACTGTTATTCCTGGCAGACTGCGATTGCTCATGGAGGTATTTTTTCTGGCCTAGTGATACACGATTTTTTTTTCCAGGTGGATCCAGGGATTCCGCAGCCATTTCAGCTTCAAGCTGCTCTTCACACCCCTTTAGCACTGCACCTGTGCCCTCTCCACATGTCATCTTCGCTGCCCCATACCCAGCCACCTTATCCTGGATCTCCGTCCCCGCAGCTAACCCGCTGTGCCACTGTGCTCTCAGGTACTTCCTCGGTGAATGCTGCAGCGCTTTACTCTTGCAGGATAATACCGAGCCAGTCAGTATCTCTGGGGTTTTATATGATTGTCTGGAGGTAAGCAGAATAGACAGCCTTGACTTCTTTCCTTCCCAGTAACTGTTCTCAGCTTCTAGTGCTGTTGATCACCATGTTGATGAATAGCACTATAAAAATTAAAGTAATAAATTTAGTCTTTGTAAGAACTTCTGGGAAGCTTTGTTAAAAAGCAAACAAATTATCTTCCCACGTGGGATATTTCAGATGCTTTTTACAGGCAAATTTATTGGTCTTTTATGAGACCAGGAGTAGGTATCCTACATGACTTAATGCAGAATGGAGATGAGCGAAGTGCCTAAGAATGATGAGGTGGCATTATCGCTCAGTTGATAAAGGAATTGCAATGATCTTGAAGAGGGCTGCTGTTTTTAATAATGAAAAGAGTGCTTTTGACTCCTCCTTATGAGGCTGAAACACAAGTGGCTAAATACATAAACCTAACAGCAGCATACTTTACAAAACGGAGTGGACATACTGGTGCAGGTTCTCCAGGGTAGTTAGGTAGTCAACCCTTAACTTGCAGGGACCTAAATATCCCTGGACATTTTCTTCTAGAATCTGCCATGAAATATCATACCTCAGGCAGTGTATCGTGGTTTAAAAAGGAGAGCAATCAGGCTGCTAAAATTCAGAAAGTCCTATCTGCAGCTTTCTGCAAGTCCGTGCTGTGACATGATGATTCACAGCCCTTGTCTGTGGAGTTGTCTCGTCCATGCTCAGGCCCTGACGGTATTTACCAGTCTAGGAAACTGAGTGTCCCACCACTAAGGACAGGCGACGGTTACCATCACAGAAATTGCTATCGTGCAAACCCCTTTGCACTGGGGTTTGAACCAGGAATGACTTCTAGATTTGTCTAAAAACTGAATCTAATGGTGGTTTAGGACAGCCTCTGCTACAGGATAGGAGATGAAACTGAATTATAAAAATTATTCTATGGAGTTTTTCTTATATCATAGACTCTGAAAATGGTTTAGGTTGGAAGGGACCTTAAACCCCACCCTGCCCCACCCCCTGCCATGGGCAGGGACACCTTCCATAGTCCAGGTTGCTCCAAGCCTCATCCAGCCTGGCCTTGGACACTTCCAGGGATGGGACATCCACAGCTTCCCTGGGCAACCTGTCCCAGTGCTCCCCACCCTCTCTGGGAAGAATTTCTTCCTTGTATCTAATCTAAATCTACCCTCTTTCAATTTAAACCCGTTACCCTGTGACTAAAAGCAGCTCCTATGGCTCCGTGAAAGTGTGGTCCCCACCGCACCTCGCTCCATGGTGACTCGCTGGCTGTATCACGCTGCCTCCTCTGCCCGCATGGGTATATTCTGCTGGCGGTCTGGGCAGCTCTCCTCTGCTCTTCAGCAGCCACAGCCTCAGGCAACGGATTGCTTCATGAGAAACTAATGCATGAAATTGTTTGAAATGAAAGTTGTGGGAATAGCGCTGACGGTAATGCAAGTTATTTACTCAGGAATGTTTATTATTTAATTAGACAGTTCATACCAGGGCCTGACTGTAATTCAGACCAAATGGAATAGGGCTTGCTTTGTTTTTAATTTCTCTTATGTCTTCAACAGTGTAAGGATTAACACATGAGCATGCACAAACACATGCTCATGAGAAGCGTGATTTAACTCTCGAAAATACATCAGTGCTGACTCACGGTGAAGGAGCTGTACACAGTTAACAAGAGGGACCTCAGGTTGGCATGACAAGGTTCCTTTTGAAAGCCTGTTCTGTTCCCTTTATCACCCTCCTGCCCTGCCAGCTGAACTCTGGCTCCAGAGCTCAGGAAAGGACAGCATCAAGAGCATGCCCTGCATCAGTATGCTTGTTTTCTTAATAAAGAGAATGTCGTAGAACAGGTTTTGAGTGCAGGTCTGATCTTTGTTCCAGATGGGTTCTATCCCAAAACGGCATCAGAACTTGCCCAAACAAGGAGTGAGGTGTGACGAGCAGCTTGCAAAAGGGGAAGACAAAAAGAAAAAAAGTGTGTAGGGGGAATGCAAACAACTTTTTTCCAGTGTTCAGAAACTTCTAGTAGTTTTTGGTTACAGAAATAAATATTGTGTTACCAGGTGAGCAGGTATTTTTGCTATTTACTAATACAGTACTCTGACAGTATGTCACAAATATAAATGATTCCTTACAACTCACGTTGAGATGGAACTGATTTTTTTTTGGTAAAAGATTAAGCTTTTGGCTTAGTGTCAGAAAATCCTGGACCCTGGCTCCTAATTAACCAGTTGCAGACAGAAGCTATCAAACATTTGAGGAATGTGGACTCGAGGACTGGCTGTGGTCTGTCATCAGTGCAGGCCTAAGGCCTAGACCTAAGCTGTTCCCTGTTTCTTCGATATGAGCAATATTCTCTTTATGAAGAATTCTCTTTGATGTGAGAAATATTAATGAAACACCACGTAAGAGTTCCCGATGGCTTGTCATGTCATCGCAAAAGCACCAATAGCTTCTAATCTCAAAATATGCATCAAACTCGTTACTGGAACCATTTTGGTTGTGTGGGATTCTCCCAGACGAGTTAAGCGCTGGTGAGCGTTGGCTGACACGTCTCAGCAGCTGTGACACAACCCTACAACCGAGTCGTGTTCTCAGCTGCAGGGAGGTGAGGTGATGTGGGATTTGTTCTCTCAGGCCTTCCATGGGGCCTGCGGGCCTTTGCCAGTGCTTCCCGTGTCTTTGGTGACCTCTCACGGGCTTCAGGCACACAAAGTGAAGGGATTCAGAGGGCTCATCTCGGCCATAACTACACGTGAAATAACTCTGCACGTGGATTTTGTGAAATCTTGGCCAACCGTGAATACACTTTATTTTTCCCCTTTGCCGGTCTTTTCACCCGCAGTGCCAGGCCGGCGCCGCCCGGCACCTGCAGCACCTCGCCCCGTGAGGCACTGGGCGGGATTTCCCTCAGACGCCCTGGGCACGGCCGGCACGGGAGAGCAGCGCGGG
>NW_010230538.1:0-1970 GCF_000690775.1 Eurypyga helias
TAGCCGGAGCTAAACCACGACACTGAGCGCAGGAACTTCACCAGAGACAGGTAGTTCGCTGTCAGAACCTGGTTTTATTCTCTTTTAACCTCGGCCTCTGTCCCGCAGTCGAGTCCTCGCTGCTGTTAACGCACGCGTTACTCGTACACCGTTGGCGTGTTTCTGGTTTGTGACAACTACTATTTTTTCACAAGCAGGGTTTTACTCTGTTCCAAACGACAGAAGCCACAACATGACAGGCGCCTGCACGTCGTTCTACTCACACATTTGACACATGCAAGTCAACAGTCCTTCAGCAGCTCCCATCTCTCTTTAAAAGGTTCGGATGAAGCCGCGCTGGTACAGCCGAGACCCAAAACGACCGTAGTCCTTTACCACCCCGGTGCTCCGCCGGCGAGCCCAGAACACGAAAGCACGACGATTTAAAGCATTACTGGGGGGAAAAAAGAAGAGCGTAGCAACATCTAGGTTTGTTTTAAGCAGTTTGACAGTAAACACCAAGGAAACCAGGCATACACCCCCCACTCCAAGCAGCTGGAGGGTTTTTCTGTTTGCATAGTGAAGAGCTAATTCTAGAGCTGACGCTTGGCGGCGTTTTACGGACACGGGGAAGGGAAAGGTTTGCGCCAGACGCGCGGGGATCGTCCCAGCTTCCGCGCTGTAGTTTGAACCAGCGTTGTGTTCCCCCCGTTCCACGGGGCTCCGTCACGGTGCCACGCCAGGTCATCGCGTCCACCGGTCGATAGTTTTCCTGGGGTGAGAGGAGCTGGGTTTTCGCGAAGGGCGTGGGACCAGCTCCTCGTCAACCTTTACTGGGAGACGGCGCGGGGCTGTTGGTGGGTCCAGGCGGAGCCCCGGGGTCTGTCCTCGCAGCGTGGCTAAAGGCGTGGTTTGGAAATCAGTGAGAGTCTTTAAGGCTTTGCCCTTCTCCGCTGCCTTGGGAAAATCCAGAGAGGCGCTCGTTGGAGCTACGCTTGGTGACTGCTGCGCGCCGCATGCACGACAGCATCCGAGAGAAAATACCGATGGTATAGAACAACATCACCCAATCCTCTGGCACGATCCCTTATTTGGCACTTTTCCTTCTTTTACTTCATCCGACTCCAAACACGGACCTTTCAGCTCCGCAGGGTCAGCAACTTCCCAGAGTCGGTGGTATCTTTGGCAGACCGTGGTCAACCCGACCCCAGCTCCTCCAAAGCTACCGGCCACGCGCTCTCTTGGCCCGGTTTGTCTCGCAAGAGAAGAGACAGCTTCACGTTTCGGGAGGATGCTCGCACGCCCGCGCTGTCCCGCAGCCGGCAAGGGCCACCTTCATCCCGGAAAGAAGGCGGCTGCAGAAAGGAGGGTTAGAAATGACGCTCGTGTACGTGTAAGTAAAGCCTTGGTTTCATTTTAGAGCCTCTGCAGCTCTTGTGCTGCAGCCACCGTTCAGCAAGAGGTATTTCACTTCTCAGCTGGCAAAGGTAGTGTCACACCCGACCTTTAAACAGCGGAGGCTGGGAATTCCTGCTCTTTTGAAGTGTAATTATATACAATTATTTATTTTTTTTTGTGCAAGCTTACACGAACTTAAGAGCGTTAAATTAACAAAACATTCATCCTGCCTTCACATCACCTCGTCTCGAACACGCCGCCGCCTCGGGTGGATTTTAGCCGAGGGCGGTCGTGCTCTTGCTCCCAGGAAGGCGGCGAGAGGGTCTAGGCGAGCCAGCTGGAAAGCCGTGTTTTCCCCCAATCCCTAAAGGAAGGAGATGAAAAAACGACCGCAGAAACACAGCCAGCAGCTTCATCGCCCTAAAAACCCTGTGAGCGTACAACCTCCCGTGAAAGGATCGATCCCACCCCGAAAGCTGCCGCACCCCAAGTTCTCCTTCAGGGCGGGTGCAACGGGCTGTGCGTGACACCTGGGGAGCCGAGCAGCGCTGCCGGGCCGTGGGCTCTGTGTCAGGAGGGAGCCGGCTGCCCGG
>NW_010230538.1:2004-3131 GCF_000690775.1 Eurypyga helias
AAGCTTTTTTTTTCAGCTGGGAAGAAGCTCCAGCTTAGGCATCGCCTCCTGCACTTCCCCCCAGCTCAGATTTAGGAAAATTAACACCCAACCCTCTCAATATTTATGTAACCTTTTAAAAAAGAAGGTATTTAAGACACTGGCCTGGTGCGTTGGGCTGCGAAATCGTTTTGAGAGGGAAGAAAGGATACATTCAGCGTGTAAATCTATTGGTTTTGGTGTAGGTTTGCTCAGAGAGCGCCCGGCAGCCCAAGAAGCCGGAGCAAAACCCACACAAGTGCCACGAGAAAGAAGGAAACCGTCGAGGCAAGTTTGATCCCGGCTCAAGGGATTAACTGTGGGCAAGGGGCAGGGAGAAGGGGGCCTGTGAAAGCAATTATAAATCTAGATGCACTCGAAATGTGCACGTTTTCACCCAAAATATTGGGAAAAAATGGCGTGAGCTGCGGGTAAAAGCTGTGGGTTTCCCTCCTGAACGTATTCTACCACCAAGGGCAGATCCAGACCACCGCTGCTCCTCTCTGTGCCGCTCCTCGGTCCGGTCAAGGCTCTAATTACTTCATTCCTTCCAAATTCACAGCTGGATAAGGGAGCAGGGTTTGTTTTGGGTTAAAAGCGCCTGCTTCCATCAGCACCTAACGAGGCTGCGGGGCGCCAGAGGGCACGGAAAGCCGTCACCCACGAGCCGCGGTGGGTAGGCCGAGCAGGCCGGGTCTGGCTGGCCTTGGGTACGACTTGAAACATCCAGTCGTTCGGGTGTTAAGGAGATACAGAGAGAGATATATATTACGGCATCATCGCTATAAGATTTCTCCAAACCAAAGTGTCAATCTGTTGAAATATAGTATTTAAAATATATAAATTTTATCCATTAAAATATAAGTTTTCTTTTTTTTTTCTTAAAAAAAATCCAGTTCCAGTAGGCCAAAAGCGCCAGGGTCCTTGCAATTCCGCAAGTATGCTGGGAGAGAGAACGAAAACCAGCTTCCACCTCTTCTAAACCAGTTCACATGGAGAGAGAAGGTCGGCCACTCTTTGGAAAGAGGAATTTGGGCAACAACGGTTCTCTCAGATCAGATCCGTCCGTTTAAAAGCATCAGCCTTCGGGCTACGGGTCACGGCAGGGG
>NW_010230538.1:3766-6146 GCF_000690775.1 Eurypyga helias
CCCATCCCTGGAAGTGTCCAAGGCCAGGCTGGATGAGGCTTGGAGCAACCTGGGCTATGGAAGGTGTCCCTGCCCATGGCAGGGGGTGAGACAGGGTGGGCTTTAAGGTCCCTTCTCACCCAAACCATCCTGTGATTCTGTGATAAAGAGCGTTGGAAACACAAAGAGCCCAGGGAGTGGGCTGCCCCTGAAGGCCACACCAGGGTAGACAACACCCGCGCTGCCAAGCCCAGGCTCCGAGGTAGCTCTGGTTCAGGCCGCCGGATCCAACTTCCTGCCTTGAAGTGGAAATGTTTAGTGCAGTGCTCTCCTGAGCTTTCCCAGCGGTCTGAAGCTGAAGCCAGCTAGCTCGGAGCAGGGGCAGGGCAGGCTTGCATCGCCCGTGGGCCGGGAGGGCTGGGCTCCTGTCCCAGCTCCACCACCGACCCACCGGGTGCCTGGGAGAGGCCGGCGATGCGTCAGATACCTCGGGATGCCTCCTCGGGCTGCTCTTGGACACGTAGGGACAGGTCTGAGGTGTGCTGAGAGATCTCTTCACTGAGGAAGAACAGGTCAGCAGGGAGAACATCCTTCCCAAAATCACCCGGCCAGCGTTTCCCTGGCTAGATTTCAGTGTTTGTGGGAAGAGAACTCGGAGAAGACCAGCCTAAGAGCTGCATGCCCAGCTCCCAGCTGCTCTAGCCAACCTCTCTTCTGTGTCACTAACATGAATGCACAACTTCCTACAAGGATTTTCAGTAAAACCCTTATTTTACAACATTTTTTCACTACCTTTGGTCTTATACTTAAAGAATGTAAAGCTGGAATCAGGAAGAAATTCCTCCCGAAGAGGGTGGGGGGCACTGGGACAGGTTGCCCGGAGAAGCTGTGGATGCCCCATCCCTGGGAATGTCCAAGGCCAGGCTGGATGAGGCTTGGAGCAACCTGGGCTATGGAAGGTGTCCCTGCCCATGGCAGGGGGTGGGGCTGGGTGGGCTTTAAGGTCCCTTCCCACCCAAAACATTCCCTGATTCTATGACTCCTGCAAGCCAGCTCCTGGAACGCAGGAGAAATACCCCCATGGGGGGATCCCCAACGTCACCGAGCAGGCAGAGGCCGTGCAGTGTATTCACAGGGACACCGGACGCTTCTTTCAGACCAATGGAGCAGAAGGCTGGAGGATGAATTTTTTTTCTCGTTCTCTCCCTTTTCGTTAATCTGAAAGGACTCTGGCTTCTGTCTGAACTGGACCTACGGACCTCTTACCACCAAAACGAAACAAAAAACCAACCAATGGCGTGGGTGGAAGCATGACAAAAAATAAGTTTTCTTATAATCTGATAAACCTCATCGTCCTCTAGAAAGGCAACATCGTCCACCAGTGCTACTTAGCACCCAGAGTGCTCTTCGACCGCAGCAGATACCGATCAACCCTGACTTTCCGCCGATCCACTGTCCTGTTCTCGCTGTCGAAAATCCGCTGCAGATGCAGGGCCAACCTCCTGTCCTCCTCCTCTTGCTGGAGCTTCTGCTCCATCTCCCGTACCAAGCGATCCTCCGGAGGCAAACCCACCTCGCCGGCCGCGTGTCTCAGTCTTTTGACGGAGCCGTTGTGCTCCAAGTGCTTCGTTTTGCAGCGTCTCTTCCGGCCCCGTCTCAGCGACGGGGGTTGTTCCCCGATGATGTTCTCGACGGAATTGCAGGTGCTGTTCTGCACGTTGATCAATTCGCTGTTGTTCAGGTATTTCAGCTGCTTTTTTCCCGCTGTCTTGAGGGGGATTCCCAGCGTGCTGTTGTCCGGCAGCGAGGCGCTGACACCCACGAGTCTCCTGCTCAGCACTTTCGGGCCAAGACTAAGACAGGATTTGTCCACGAACGTGTTCACTTTTAGGTCAGGGACTTCGGACACTCGTGCGTTTCGGGAGGTGGCATTTGATCTCGTATCGGGTTCGGCAGCGCTGTCGTCTGCTGTTAAGGCTCTTGAATCTCTGTTTTTCTCGCTCCCTCTTCCCGGCTTCGTTTCACTGATGGAAGGAAAGAAATCCAGCTCGGGGCGAGGGTCTGCTGTTGTGCCGGGTGGAAGGTGATCATCCTGCACTTGCGGCTGCTGCTTAGTGCAAGCGCTGGAGTTGGTGATGTCGGGGAGGATAACGTCTTCCCCGGGCTCCGAAGCCAAGGACGTCAGGGTCGCTTTAGAGAGAGTCTTTTTAATTTGGCGCTCCTGAAATATCTGCTCCCATTTTTTCAGTATTCTAGGGCTGGCCTCGTAGGTGGTCGGCTTCTGCAGGCTCCGGCTCAGGTTTCTCGGGGTGGACTTTATGATGAGAGGGCTCAGGACTCTGCCGTCAGGAAGCCTCTTGGGAGGAGTACACGGGGAGCAGACGATAGGCTTAAAGTGGTT
>NW_010230538.1:6163-8716 GCF_000690775.1 Eurypyga helias
GGGCTGATGGAGCGCTCTGGCTTGTGCAGGGCCGAGAGGGAGGAAACGGGGTTGAGAACCGGGCGCTTCTCGGCTGTCAGGTCCGGGGCGGAAAGGCAGCGGTTGTTCTGGGTGGATGACAAAACTCCGACCAGCGGCGTTGACGTGCTGGTGACGGGTGGTACCTGCAAAGGCAAAGCACCACAGCTCAAAGGGTCTGTCTTGGAGAAGAACACGGACAAGCCCGTGAGAGGGGAACAGGAGAGCGTGAGGCTACCACGCTGAGCTCCTGCAGCACCCCAGCTGGAGAGCTCCAGTTTAAACAGAAAGAGGGAGATGGAGATGGGACATCAGGAAGGAATTCTTCCCGCAGAGGGTGGGGAGCACTGGGACAGGTTGCCCAGAGAAGCTGTGGATGCCCCATCCCTGGAAGTGTCCAAGGCCACGCTGGATGAGGCTTGGAGCACCCTGGGCTATGGAAGATGTCCCTGCCCATGGAAGGGGGTGGGCTTTAAGGTCCCTTCCCACCTAAACCATTCCGTGTTTCTCTAATTGGCCAAGATTCAGCCTTGAAAAGAAAATGAATTACAAAGCAAAAGCACGATGAATGCTTTTCCAACTTCCAGTTATCCTGCAGCAACGGCTCTGTACGCCGTCCACCGTTCTGCTCAGTGACTTCTAACCCGGCAGGTTTTTGTTGTGAGCCGCGAGGAAGCGACTGGCCTCAGGGTGATAAGGCAGCACTAGCAGCCCCACAAACACTCTATTTTCCACCTCCAGGTCCCTAGCGCCGCAGCCTCAGATAAGAAACATTTACAGGCAGCAACCCTTCCAGGCACAGGCGGTACCTTTGTTTTGTTGGCTGGGGCTGATCTCTGCCTGCTCTTTGATCTCTCCTGAATGGTGTCGTTACAGCTCCGACTCCTTTCCACCTTGGCGGTTAGGTTCCTGAAAAGCAGAGGTGTGAAAGGAGATTGTTTGTGACCTTTGGAACAACCAGCCCAACAGCCCTGGCAGCAGCTACTTGTGGGGGAGGCATCAGCCTTGGCAGGTTTAAGAGATGCATCCTACGCCCTCGAGGTAAACGGGATCCAGGATCTGCCGCAGAGTCCTGGTCTGTGTTCCAGGGCTTCCGCCCGGCACCTCCACCTATGGCTTACAATTAACTGAGGTCAGAGCTAATGATGATGCTATGGAAACCTCTGTGCTTCTCATGCAAAAACACGGTTACTCAGCCACCTCCACCCCAACACGCAATGACTGTCACTGATAAGAGGGTTGGGGCCGACGCTATCTCCCGGTATCCATGCTGGAGAAGGATCCAGCACTCGGGTCTGTCATGCAGAACGTTGTACTTCGATGCTTTCTGTCAGTTAAATCCACAGGATTTTTCTCCTCCGTGGGATACACACTTGGTTGACCTCTAGGATTTTACAACAGGTAGGAGTTAACCAGACAGACGCTACATTCTGCCCTAAAATTCCAGAAAAAATATTACCCATTCTAGATTGGAACAACTGTTTTACATAAATTTAAAGCGTATCAAGTATTAAAATTGAAAGTGGGGAGGTTTAGATTAGGTATCAGGAAGGAATTCTTCATGCAGAGCGTGGGGCCACTGGGACAGGTTCCCAGAGAAGCTGTGGATGCCCCATCCCTGGATGTCTTCAAGGCCAGGCTGGATGAGGCTTGGAGCAACCTGGGCTATGGAAGGTGTCCCTGCCTGTGGCAGGGGCGTTGGAACTAGATGATCTTTAAGGTCCCTTCCAACCCAAACCAGTCTGTGATTCTATGATCTTTAGAACAACAGGCAAAAGAACGTGAGATTTACGTCTCCAACCAACATTAATCAGCTTGACTAAAGTCTCGGCATCTTACCCTGAAAGGAAAGCAAAGGAGTAGGCACTGGTCTTGGAAACAAAAGCCGAGCGATGCGTTTGCTTGCCCTGGAACGGTTCTTCATTCTCTGAATCCGAGAGACGTTCAGGAAACTGAAGTCAATCAAGGAAGAGTTAGCTGACACGTACAACGAAAAGAATCACTTGGAAAATAAAGCTCTTTCCTTCAAAGATATTAAAGATTCCAACCCGCACCCCATTCCGATCACACCTGGGGGACACAAACCAAGAATGTGACCCGCCAGCAGACACACACGCTCGTGCAGCTCTTTGCTGGAGCTGGAATAGCTCAGAGCCTGACCCCAAAAGCACAAATAGTGCCAAAACAACCACACAGCTCCTAAAGGTAGCTGTCAGTCACGGAATAAAGGTAATTTAATGATCAAGGAAAGAAGAGAAAATCCTACAAGAAAGGTACTATGATTCAGATTATCAATCTTTAAAGAGCATTTCCTGCAGAGTATCACAACTGGAACGAGAAACAGGCAAAACTCGGTGTGAAGGATCTCCTGGACTACAGTATCATACATCTAGACTGTAGAAGATGCATGGAGATTTTCATGGAAACGCCTGAAGACCAAGCAGAGCTGTTCCCTCTACAAGTTTAACTACTTTTGGAAGAGCTACAACTTCAGTCAGGAGTAGAGAGAGATCCAGAGGGACCTGGACAGGTTGG
>NW_010230539.1:0-205 GCF_000690775.1 Eurypyga helias
GCCACCCGTTTGGGCCGGGTCGCGGCTCACCGCCAGCCGAAACAGCCCTGCGTGCCGTCTCTCGGCGCTGTAAAAGCCACCGTTACTCTCAGAACGCGGGCTGAAATGACCAACTGGCGCCGCAAGCTGCCTTTGTCTCCAGAGATCGCTAACGGGACGCAGGGCTCCGACACGTGCTGCACAGGCAGCTGAACAAAGGGCCGAG
>NW_010230540.1:0-29714 GCF_000690775.1 Eurypyga helias
GGGTGGGGGGGTAGGGTGGGTGGGTGGTGGCGTGTAGGTGTTCTTTGTTTGTTTTTTATTGTTGTTTTGGCTTTTTTTCATAAATAGTGCCTTTCATTTCCCTCCAGCATTTCTTGAATGAAGAATTAATTAATTTATAAAGATGCTGAAATGGCATAAATAAAAAGATTATGTATGGATCTCTAAAAACTACTGTACAGCAACATGAGCTGTTATTTTAAAGTAGTGTGCCACACAGGGAAGGGAATACAATGAAACCCACTCTGCATTACCTTAATGGATGTTTTTGAGAACGTGTATTGCACTGCTGCTCTTGCTTTCTCTCTTTTTAAAATTTCTTTCTTTTCCCCTTTTTGTTTATTTTTTTCTCTCTCTTCCTTTTGTGTGGTGTGTCATTCCGTCTTCTAATTTCCTCCCTTCACTTCTCTTCCTCGGTGGGGCTTTGTTTTTCTTTTTCCATCCCTCTGAATCTCTTTCCAGCTTTACTGAAGGCTCTGAGGGCTGTGTTCCTGTGTGTCCCTCCTACATCCCCTGACTCGTGCTGTCACTCTGCTCTTTTATATTCTCGCTTCTACATCTTCTTCCTGCCTTCCCTTATAATATTCCTACTACTTTCTCCTTCCTCTTTTCACTTACGGGTTAAAATACACCTGATTAATTTATTACTGTGGCAAAAAGGCACATCCAGCTGTCCCTGCTTTCCGCTCTCAGGCTCAGCCATGGACTTCTGGGGAAAAACCCCTAATCTGCTTTGTTGGGATGGTTCCTCTTTGATGTAGGGGAATCACATGTCAGCCTCCTGTGCGAGTCAGTGTCATCCCCTGGTGCTGCTAGGCACAGTGGGACCCAGGGGTCTGCACAAGCACAGGGGTGCGTGCACCGGTGGCGTGTCCTGCATCCCTCATCACGTCGTGCAGCAGCAGAGTTCCTTGGCACCCCCCGGTAAACCTGTGCTTACTCTTCTCCTGCAGAGGAGGTGGAATATGAATGAGTGAGGTAGTTTCATTTCTTCCCCTGGCTGATATGTAGCTTCAGGTCACGTTTCTCGTGAGGTGGCTAAAGCACAGCCAGCAGCCAGCTTTTGAGAGCAAGTTGTGCCTGTGGCTACAGCGGGCACTGACAGGCACAAGTTCCAGCAACCCAATGCCCTGCTAAATCCCGTGGGCTTTTTGCTTTCCTGTTCAGATCTCTCCTCTCCCAGGGAAGAGCAGTTCAGTGTTTAGGATGCTGGACTGGAGCTTCGAACTGTTGTCAAATCTCTCTGTGCTGCAGATGCTTTGTTTAAGTGTAGCCACTTAATTTCTCTTCAATTTCTTGTCAGTAAAATCTTTTTTTACTTCCTAAGGGCATCCTTCAGGATGAGGATGAGATCTTCTACAGAATATGTGTCTAACTTGCTCCTATAGCAGGACCATACATACACATGGTCTAGTGGAGCTGGTCATGGAAGACTCTAGCCTTAGCTGTGTGCAGGTCAAGTCTTCTGATGTGAAATTCTGATATGAAATTATTTCATATTCTTTCCAATACAACTACTTGTCCTTCACTCTCCCAGCATCCTTACAAAAATTCAAGGAACCACAGATTGTCTATCTATTATTCTGTGAAACAAATCCAGTCTTGGGAAAATGAGATATAAATATATGGAATATTTGTTTGTTGCTCAGCTGACCCTATATTCAGCAGTTTCTTTAATCTGGATTGTGACTGGGTTTTATCATATTGAAAGCTGTGAGATTCCAGCAAAAAGTGTGAAACAGTTAGAGGAGGCCAGTGTGTGGTGGTTGTCAGGTATCGTGAAGAAGGACATGGCCAAATGCATGAGAGAAAGGTGCTCTGCAGGAAAGAGTTCCCCTGATACCTGTCTGACATCAAGGAGGGGTAGAGGCTGTTTAACATAAGCAAGGAATCTCTTCTGGGCCTCATCTAACCCTTTCTCTAAATAATACAAAAATATCTTGACTGTACATCAAAATGCAAACAATATAATTTATTTTTAAAGATAAGACATGTCTTTAAACAAAACACCAAAACCCAAAACTACTTGTTTCATGTAATTTGAATCAAATCAAGGCTGAAGAACTTAGTGTTTTATTAACAACATGTAATTAACCAGCAAACACTGAACTATATATTCAGGATCAGCGTCAGCCATGTAACAAATAAACCACAATAACAGACACTTCCAAAATATTAATAAACACCAATAAATTTCTAAATATCCCTCTGGAGTCATCCTAAACATTTTCCTAATTTTCCCCTCACCCTACACAGTTACACGTATGCCACCCCTCGCCAACCCATCCACACTCGGTACAAGCGGGTTGCGAGGACACAGCTCCGCTCCCCTGGGAGTGCCGGTTCCCCTGCTTTTGATTGAGGATGCACACCCGTGCTGCCCGCTACAGCCTGCCACTCCACGCAGCACGAAAGCAAGTTAACGTACGCCCACTGAGCTGAGGGTTCCTGTGTGCTGTACCCAGTACTCGGTCCACTGGCTGGCTGCTCACTGCGGGGGGTGGATGGGGAGGCTGCTCTGTCAGATCTAGGCAGAGGTGACCATGCTGGTTGGGCAACGTCTGTCTGTGCCAGATCAGGGTTTGGCTGCTTCTCTGTTTCCATTCAAGGATCTTCTCACATGTTACAGAAGTTCAGGTTTCCTGTTTGTTTCTCTTCAAGCTGATTCTTTCTTTTTATCAAAATCAATGTAATTCCCTGTTTGCCTGTTAATCCATCTGATGGCCACATTCCTCTTGAACCTGTTTCTCAGTAGGTACAGGATTAGGTGCAAAGAATCTACATCAGAATATTGTTCTACCCTTTGCTAACGAATAGGACTAAATAGCTTAGTATCCTGGTAGTCTGTCGTGTCATCTTGCTCTCAGCTAGCTTTTGAGACTGTTGCGTTGTTCAGTGTAAACAAGCAGTTAGAGAAAACTCTTGCAAGCAAGAAAGCAAAAATGGGGGGAAAAAAAAAGACCCCTGAGGCATGCCTGTGAGTAAGGGCTACAAACACCTTGGCTGTCTGGGGAAAGCCTGCAGCGTTGCTCTCTAGATTGTAAGGAAAACCAGGCTGAGCTTTTGCAGATGAGGTCTGTATTGAATCTTACAGCAGTTTTACAGCTATACAACTCATTCCCCTGCCAGAAAATTCCTTCTTTCTGAAATACTTGCTAGGAGAGGACATGTGCCTGCATTTCACTCCCTCCAGTTCCTAGTCTGGCATCTTAATTCAAACTCTTGTCTCCAGCAGAGACAGTCTTAAAGGCAAATAAGGAACAGGGTGATGTTAATTACCACCAGTTACAGGTTGAAGATGAAAACATTTCTGGGAAGAGGTTTGAATGAGAAGCTAGGAGCAGGAGCACCTTAAAAGACACAAAGAAGTATCATGACATCTCTTTTGCTGAAGCTCTAACTTGGTATTAGTGAAGTGTAGCATTAAATAAGATTGGGTACATATATGAACTTCTGATTGTTTTAAGTATTTCTAAAAGCTAGGCAATAATACTAAATTCTAATTGATGCTAAGCTAATATCCTTAAGTTTCAAATTTCTACTGATCTATATTGCATATTTTCATAAGAAGGAAATGCAAGGTCTGACCCCTGTATAGGATTCCTGCCTGATAAAAAGTGTCTCTTCAGGAACCCAACTAAATTTACCAGAAAATAGGCAATTGACAGATACAGAGAATAATTAAGTCCACCCAAATGAAGATGAGAAGTTTATAAGCTCAGGGAGATCAGAAAGAAAGCAGAATTCAGAACGGTAAGTAGTCCCATAGCTTCCTCATATTGGCAGCAATATGAAGAGCAGAAAAAAAATGGAGAATTTTAAAAAAGTAAAATATCAGTGTGGGGTGAATTTTTTACAGGGAAAAAAACCCCCACTACCTATGTTCTTTGTAG
Source organism: Eurypyga helias (assembly GCF_000690775.1). Classification (NCBI taxonomy): domain Eukaryota; kingdom Metazoa; phylum Chordata; class Aves; order Eurypygiformes; family Eurypygidae; genus Eurypyga; species Eurypyga helias. Next base: position 3,912 of record NW_010230540.1, read on the forward strand.
TTCTTTTTGTTTTGTTAGAGGAACAGAACAGGGAAACATGGAAAATGTTTTGGCTCAGAAAAGATGAGCTAGTGGATTTGTACAAGGGAAGTTAAACTTGAAAGAGATTTTAAAAGATACAGCTTTCTGTACATACGTAACAGAAAAGGCATCTTGCACTGGAACTCAGTGACAAAATAAGTGAATTGACAGGGTAGAGTTTCATGCTGAAACCTGCAAAACAAGATAAAGTAGGAGGTCTTGTGGAGGCTGAATTGAGAGGCATGGATAAAGATGACGAAGGTACCCAGTGTCTGGAGGGAATCTAGATGCTTTCTAAACTGAGTTCTGTCATTCACTGAAGTCTGAAACGTCTGAAGTTGCCACTCAAAAGGGAGAACTGGGCCTGCTGGGATAATATCTAGTCATCCTTGAAAGGAACAGGACCAGACAACCAAAGGAATGAAGACATGTTTGACTTGGATCAACTGTGCAGCCAGCAGCACAGGCAGGCAGCAAATGTTGACAAATTCCGTATGTTCACCTTCTCAGGTGACGTAGATTATAAATGATCATCTGAGAATCTGGACAGGAGTGACAGCTGATGAATTTCTAAATGCTTTTTGGAGCAGTGAATTAGGCTGATTTTGAAGAGACGGCTGGCATTCTTCTGTGTTCTTTTCCCCATCACTCACAACTGAACAAAATTGTGGATTAAAAGCAAGCTTTCTAGAAAATAAATAAATAAATGTCCTAGGATCCGTAATATCAAAGAATCCACAGATCCACTGTTTATGTACCATAAATCAGTCCCCTCTTCGTTTAAGGTATTTAGCATCCGGGATGTTAGATAATGTTGGATAATTTTAAGATTTTAAATGCCAAGGAATGCCAGTATTTCGATACGAAAGTTAGCTTTTTTATTGGAAATAACAGGGGAAACCTTAAGAAAAATGGTTAAAAGTCTGTTATTTTTAACTTTTCCTCAAAACATGGCTAGCTTGTAATTTCCCATTTAGTTAATGCAAAAGCAATTTATTACCATATGTGTATGCAAAGTGCAAACGTACAACATGTAAGTGATGAATTAAAAATGCCAACGTATGAATTTCTCAGGTAGAAAGGGAGATAATTTGTCCACACCAGAACATGCCGTCCAGGTGTAGAAAAATATATTGGACAAATATCGCATTCAGACGAGCAGTTTTACTACAAAACTGTTTGTGTGCTTTGCTTCCATAATGAGCAGAGAGAGCTGACCAGCTCTGCAGTGGATCCCCTACCTTTTTACCAGAGATTAACAAAGGGGCTGACTGATGCTGATCTCTAATGGGGATGGGGAAATGCCTCATGTCTATTAGCACCACAGTGGGTTTCTGGTTTTATAGACTGGTTTGAAGGCATGGAAGTATCCCAGATAATGGCACATTAGTATGGCACAGTGCACAAGCTAATGAGCCTTGCCTCTTGGGGGGATCATTAGGCTGAGGGCAGTGCTGTTTTGACATGAGTTCTTTGCTCCCAGTGTCATAGTTAACTCAATGTTGCCAGCTTTCTGGGAGGGGGCAATGTCTATGAACCATCCTATAGTATTACATGGTATGGACTGGCTTACAGTACCTCTAGCCCTGCTATTTAGGTAATCTAAATTAGATTAAATTAAATTTGTACCAAATTAAATTAAGTTAGATTGATTCTGAAATTGCTCGTTAGATATTGGATCCAGTTTCTAGTCAAGTCAGTGGGTCATTCCACTGACTTCACTGGGTGTGAGGTGAAGGATCAGCCTTCAAACATGTTTGCACAAGAGCAGTAACAACAAAGTGAAGGAGCAGGGAGAGGGAAATGTAGACCAGGCCCTGGCTCGTCACGTTAGGAAATTTAGACAGATATTGCATTAAGACCACACTGTCTTATCTTCAAAGGCAAAACAGAAAGTCAAGGCTCAGTTACGACAATCTATGCAGAGAGAGCTGCAGGGCTGGTTAGATGATGAGAGACTGATTTTCATGAAGAAAGATATACCAGCTGACAAGAACACGGAATCATTTTAGAGAGTAGTGCATAACGTGCTGTTTTTTCAGAAATTTCCCTCCAGCTATACAGAGACAGGAAGGACATCCTAGGGATAAGGGTGTGAGCTTTACTTCTCAAGAGATCCCACATGAATTTCTTGTTCTGCCACAAACTTTTTGTAAGAAATTGAGCAAATCAGTCTTAAATCCACAAAGGTTATTTAGGTTTCATAGTACCAGTTTCAGTCCCTCACTCCCATTGATTGCCAAGTCACAATGTTTTCATGCGTAGGCGCCGGGCACTTTCTGACGAGTGCAGTAGCTAAGCACCTTTACAGATCAGCACCTTTACAGATCAGCCCCTCAGTTTTTCATTGTTTCAATTCCCCCTCAGTAAGAGAGGAAAAGACGTGCTGCGAATTGCAGATGTTATTCAGTCTACCTTTAAATGCAGGTGTTTTGGAGAAGGGTTGCAACGCACTGTTTTTTTGCTAAAACAAGGGAGGGGGCAGTACAAGGTTTTTTCCAGTTGCTGTGTGTCCTGTGTTGCAAGGGCAATGCAGGCAATGCTCGTGGGATGCCGTGATGGTAAGTGTGTTTGAAGAGTGTGAGACTACACAGGCCGCAAAGGTAGGCAGCTGCCTAGCCTCATCCACCTCCGAGCACTAAAGACAAAGATTGTAGAGGGACGTTTCTGAGTAACTGAATTTCTCCGCGTTGCCATCAAGGATATGTCTATATTGCACAGCACAGGGCCACATACCCTCTGTATTTGGGCTACCTCATTCTCAGTGGAGGTGGCTGTTTCGGCATACTGACAAGCCCTGCTGTGAATCCTATGCTAATGTGACTACAGAGCTTTTTAGAGCTGGCTTTACTCATTGAAAGCCAGTCTGGGATCCCTGTAAGGCCTGGTGTACATGGAGATGCTCAGAAGTGTGCATGATGTGCAGGTCAGCATCAGACTTGTCTCAGCAGATTCCTGAAGGCAACGTTTCATTAGTTTGAAACAATTACAGTTTGCTTGGACAATTGGTCTCTAAACCCTCATTATAAGGATCCTATAGCCACCAAAGGGTCAAGAAACTGATTTTTAAATAGAGGCAGACAGGTCCTCGGCTGTGTAAATCAGTGCAGCTCCCTTTAAATCACTGAAGCTATTCCAGTTTACTCAAGGTGAGGGTCTGACTCAAAGACTAATGGAAGAGAGGTGACACAAAGAATGAGATTTTTCCAAAGCTTTCAACATTAGTCTGACTCTGTGCCCATTTCTTTTGAAAGAAAAAATCTTATTAATTCAGAAGGAACAGAGCAATGCCAAGGCTGAAAGCTGTCTGAGAAATTCCATCCCTCAGGCCAAGAGTACCTCAGATTGCTCTCTGGTGAGAGATGATTGACTGCGATGGTTCAACAGTTTGGTAGAGTCCTTCTTGGTCAGCAGTGACAAAGCTGAAAAGCCTTGTACCACTCAAAAATCGGGAGAGGAAAGCCAAAACAAGCTGGATGACCAAAAAGTAGCATATTTCCACCACATGCCCAAGTACTGAAACAGACAAGTTACAAAACCTCTGATTCTCCCACTTGTCTAACATGTCAGTGTCTAACCAATCTTAGAGGGGCTTTTTGGATATCTGCTTCTATCTGCTTCTATAAGGATTTTAAGAGGTGTTCAGGGCCAAGCTGTTCTATGTTGAAGCCAGTGTTACTAGATGCAGAGAAGCATGTGTTTATGGGAGTGAAGAGCTCATTTTTTTCTTTGGGGGGAGTGGGAGTGGTGTCAGTATGCACTGAAAAGCCCAGTATCTTTGCTGATCAATAGTGGAATTTGAAAACTTTCTAGTGCTGGTTTGATTGACCTTCACTGTCCTTTCTGTGTTGGAACCAAGCTCCAACAGATGCCAGTAAAACATAAATAACCCAAAGAATTTAATTAAAGGAAAATTGTCAAGAAAAAGGGTGTGAGTGGACACCACCCCCCCAAAAAAAAGAAAAATCAAGCAAATCTCCTCTTTCAGAAGACCCTTTACATAATGATACAAAATTAAAAAAAGGAAATTTAAGTTCATACATGAAGTTCTAAAGGAGCAGGAAATGGGTTAATGTAACTGGAGAAGATAAGTGTGAGGATAATTTTTTAAGTGCTTTTTCTGCTAATAGCAATGAGCCCAAAACAGCACCAATGTGTTAATGTAACTTGATCAAGCTGATTATGTAACAGCCTCATCATCATTCATTTGCAGTATGTTCCGAATGACTATGCTATACATCAGTAATTATATTCTATAGGCAATATAACTACCACATTACATGTTGCATTGACATATGTGTATGTATTCACTTCACGAGGACAGGAAACTTCCCATCATTCTCTCGCTTTGCAAGGGCTTTCATTGTGAAAAGAGTTTCATATAGGAATTGTTTCAGGTGTCATGACTGTGCTCTTAGACTACCATAGTTCTGACTCAAGCAGATACAGTTAACTCAGCAACAAGAATGTTAAGATGTTCCTCAGTAATAGTTGCTTACCTCAGTGGGCTTTAATAAGTCTTTCTGAAAACATAAGGGTTTGTTTTTCTGAATAAGGGTCTCAAAATGTAAATCTTCGATATTACTGACCCATGGTTCACAGGCAACATACTGTCTGTAGGACCTTCTCCACTACCCCAGGGAATGAACATGTTAAAACTGAAGCTGACAGGCAGAGTAAAATACAATATTGTCTGCAAAATGTTTCTGCGTTATGGCTGGTGGGTCAGAAATGGGAATAGTATCTGTGTGGAAGTGGGCTATCGCAGGACGTAATTTTTAGCTCATACTGTGCAAGCAGCTCCCCAGCTCTCTGGGGTTCTCTGTGGCACAGACAGTCGTGCTGGCACAGACAGACATTCAGGAGGCCATACTTAAATGCTGTAATTTAGGGGAGCATACTGTGCATGCTATGTTTTATAGAAAGCGTATGAATCCCTGCTTTCAGCAGAACAATCCAATTCAGATTACTGTTTAGAGCTTTAAGTGGTGCTTCCATATATCATTTTCGATAATTTCTCAGTTTGCATCAATAATGAAACCTTAAAAGGGAAGAGAAAAAGGAAACATCTTTAAAAAGTTAGGAAATAAACAGAAAGTACTGGTTTGGGTAGGAAACTTTTAATGTTAGCATTCATATTAGGACACATGCAGTGCCAGTCCTTTGCAATTATCAAAAAATAGAAACAGTAGGCATGGGGGAAAAATATGAAGTTGGAAGTACGCATGATGAGAGATATAATGTCTAAATTATTATTATTTTTGTAATTTCCCCCTCAGTGTTCCTCTCACAGAGGAGAGCATATTTTTCACTACTTTTTAAAGTTTCACTGATTGTTTTGTTTGCTCTGTTCAGATTCTGGAGAAGTTTGGTAATCCTAATACCACTGCCTGGCCCACAAACAGTAGCCCCAAAATGGAAGCAGCTTATTATGAGATGTTATCTTCACACTGAGGGACATTTCAGGGAAGTAAATAGCAGTTTGTGGAATAAAGCAATTGAAAATATGCAAGTACACTCAGCAAACAGATGGTGTTTAGAATGAGCTGGATTCCTTTTTCATAGCTCTAGCTCAAAATATTTGATTCAAAAGTTCACTTCGCAATTTTTTTTCTCTCCTAATCCCTTCGTAAGCTGTAGCGGTCCTGAAGGTTATCTGTCGCCTCAGCTTGAACATAGGCTTTCATTCCTTGAGTATGATCTTACCTACAATTAGACCTTATAAAATACCAGATATTCTGTTCTATTTAAAAACAAACAAAAAAAAAGACAACCACCAAACACAACAACCAAACACCCAGTTCTGCACACAGCAGACTTTGGATTCAGCAAATTATATCCTAATAGCTCCAGTAAGCCAATGGGCTGTTTCTGCAAGAAATAATTACAGCTAATAATATGCCTGGTTATGATGAACCCCACTTGTTCACAGACGGCTATTTTTATCAGAAGTATGGAAAGATTTCGAACACCATTGCAGATTTAGAAGGGCTATTCCCAGTGGAAGACAAATTCAGTAAAAACCAGCCAGACCCATCAACTGGAATTTGTAAATATTCATTCGCTTTCCTTTATCCCATTGCATTAAAGGAACAAAAGTTCGTCTGTGGTCAATAATTAGCATATGCCTGAGTTATGGAGCAACTGGGAACTCAAGAGAAGGGGATTCATAGTGTGTATTTGCTTGAGATAGAAAAGTTGTACCTTGCTTTCTTATTTTTAAAGATGATCACTGAAGTAGCCAAGATTGCAAAATTAGGAAGTGTATGGAAAAGCTGAAATAACCATCTTGATCAAAAGGTGTGACTACAGGCTCCAGTTTGGGTGACTGTCTCTACCCATGCATAGTTATAGGCTATATGCTATTTTTTAATCAGAGGGGCATTGAAAGGCATGCCAATTGTCCTAGTACAGGGGAGAGAGAACGGTTCAGGTACGTGCCTCATCTCTTTGGTGAAATCACCGAACAACGCTTTAAGTGAAGCTCATCACATGTCTTGTACCCATTAACACAGGACGTGGTGCTGCTTGTGAATGCTCAATATGCTGCTTGTGCACTTTGTCTCTGCTTGGTCCTGTCATAGAGCTCCTAATGTCACCTTCAAAGTGAAACAGCCTGCCCATCAAGGCCAGGCTGGCCCTTGATATGGAGCCAGTCAGGAGAGCACCTAACCCGGGACGTGCACAGTGACCCCTGGCCCAGCCACCCTTTCCAGAAACTGCCGTGGGCATCCCCACTCTCGCGGTGACTCCCTTCTCATAAGCACCCTGAAAAAAGCTGCCACAGTGGACCAAGACACATTCCAGAGACTCCAGCTGCTCTCTGTCACAGCACGTCCCTGTGATCCAGTTTGCTCATGTGCAACATGCTCTTGACACAGCACCACAGCCCAAGCACAGCATCTAAATCCTCTTGCTCAGAGAGCTGCCCACACCAGCCCTGCTAGCTGGAAGTTGGTCCTTTCTCTGCTGACAACATCAAGCCCTGGTGTGCTCGGTTTGCTCTTGCACTGGAAGAGTTACATCTATAGCAAACAGGTCTTAAACAGTCCTTCCCGGTTTGCCTCCATGGTGTGCTGAACCAGGCTCCTTGCTGCCCAGCTCAGCCTGTGCCCATCCTCAGTTATTCACAGACAGCATCCACCTCTGCCAAGGACAATGCTGGCCATTTGCTAAGTCCAGGGTTGGGAGTAGGCCCTTGTGTGGCTTACAACCAGATACAATGGCAACCATCAAGCATCACACCTCTTGCCAGACAGTGCCATGGACGTGTGTTCAGCAGACAAGTTTTCTGCAAATCAGCCATGGCTAAAAACTTCTGAGGTGCACTTTCCTCTCTGACTTTTCCTCATGTTTCTCACTATTTCTTCCAGTTTTTACTGGAATCATAGAATCATAAAATGTTTAGATTGGAAAAGACCTTTAAGATCATCAAGTCCAACCATAAACCTAACACTGCTAATGCCACCACTAAACCATGTCCCCAAGCACCATGTCTATACAGTTTTAAATACTCCTGGCATGGTGACTCAACCACCTGCCTGGGCAGCCTGTTCCAAGTAGTTTCACGTACAGAAATGTGGTTTTTTAAAAAACAAACAAACAAACAAGCAACCAAAAAAACCCCACAACCTTTTCTAGTGTGAAAGAATTTCACAGGAAAATTTTTACTAACTGTGATTGGCACAACTCTGTCGCCTTTTATTGATAATGCTTGCTACAGAGGCAGAACAGAAGCCAAGAAATTTGTTTCCTGGGCCGGGGAAATGTAGACAAGTATTCCAATATAATACGGTATTCTGTGGCTGCCAAAACTGGATCAATTAGATTCAATATTCTTTTCTACTGATGGGTTTGTAGGACACAAACATACATATGCCACTTAAGGATACATTATTTAAAACTGGAATTAGCAGTATGCAGTCAGAGCCACAAAAATAGGATGCTTATCAGAAACCATGCTTGTAACTCACATGATCTGGGAGAAGCAAATGTGGAAATATATCTTCATAAAAAATTCACAGTCACAAATTGTGCCATCTATTTCTGTACACTACACTTTTGTTACTCCTGGAGAGAGAAGGTCTTTTTTATTTAAAGTAATTGTTGTTGGTTTTTTGGAAGACATAAAGTATTCATCTTCTCCCCTCTCCTGCTGCCTTTTAGAAGTAGTCAAAGAACTGAAATTAATTAAGTTCTGACCTCATGTCAGCATTGTATATCATAATTAACAGAAAACAACATCCTTAAGGTCTAAGATCTGCACAATTAAAGCCAGAAATATGTGAAAAAGACAAGATTAAAAAGCGAGTGTTGGGAGGGAGAGTCTTTAAAAGTTAAATTCCCCTGCATGGGGAGATGCAGTCACTGAAAAGTTCACCTGGCATACCCACATACATTTACATAAATCCCTTTGTTCTTCTGTGCAATTACCTTTCCATTTGTCTCCATGGAGTTTCCGTCTCTAAACCTTGTATACTTTTCTCATTTATTTCACACTTACTTGTTACAGCTCAGATCCTCTCAAAAACAAAGATCCATTTGGATGACAGAGGTAATCAGGATGCATCCTGGATCCAGACCTGGTGTATGCAAAACAGCGTTTCTTTATCTTACAGACACTGTTGTTTGCTGTGAAGAAAAAACATATGCCAGTCAGGGCAAGGTTTCCTCTGCCTTACTTTCCTAAAAGCCCTGATATGTCAAGATCTACTGCATGAGAGCTGATTTCACTGCATTTTTGCTGACTTGAAAGATCCATTAGATTGGTAAGGCTGGAAAGACAGATTCTGCATTTTGCTGCTCATTGATTTACACCATGGTTGTTCTTTCTTATACTCTAACCTCCAAGAAATGAAGCCTTTGCTTCTTCTATTTTGCAAGCTTGGTAATTTCCAAACATGCCTTTTGTCTTTAATGCCACCCCGCTTATCACTTCATCTTTAATCATTTGATATCATTTTTGGTTTGCATAGCTCAAAAAGTAACCAGGTACACTAGTTTTCAAATATATGAAAAACAAAAAAGATTGACTATTTTGTGCTTGTTTATCATAAAAGGGGAAAAAGAAGCAAAATTAATTAAAGCAAGCCTTGATTTTCCTTTAACACTTAATTGAAAAAAATGATTTAAAGTGTTTTGATGTCTTCACTGTTATTTATTATTCCTCTGGGATCATATTTAATAGTCCATGGTACAGTTTCTCTTTCTCCTGATTTCAGTCAAAACTCCAATCTTTCTCCCTAAATGGTACTTAAGGCATCATCGTTATTTTTATTGTTTCTTTCTATTATCTTTACTGTGATTTTTACTTCTTTTTGGCAAACAGCACCTTTCTCCCATGGTTCTTTTAGACTTTTTTTTTTTTTTTCTTCCTGTTGAGTCCGCTTCCTCCATACTGTCTTTCAATTTGATTCCTTAGTCCCACTGGCATATTCTTAAATGCATACTTGGTCACTTATGAATATATTAACTCAAGGTAGCTCATTTCTAAAAATGTTTAATGGGAGATGACAAGAACTCATTATTTAAAGAAGTCACAACCTAGGTGCACATTTCAGTCACCTGTATTTTAAAAACTCTGTCTGACAGCTTGTCTTTTCATTGGAATTGTGAATGATCTCATCTTCCCGTGTACTCTCCCTGTGTCGAAGCTGGATAGCCTTTTGCACAGTCTTGAGGCAAGGGACTTTTGCATGTTCTCATTAAGGATCATCACTGCAGTTCACCTGCTCCTCCACTGAAGCAGATTTCCTTACCTTCCTGCCCATCACAATCTTTCCAGCTCTCTCGAAGGCACACTGGGTGCTACTATCTTTCTCCTCACACACAGTCTAATGATAAAATTTTGATTCTGATTTCCTGTCTTAAAAATCTTTTTTAGTCTCCAGCTCAGGTTTCTATGTTATTACTCTAATTCTTTCCAACTGAAGTCTTGTCTTATCCTTGTGTATCAGAAGTGCAAGAACTCAAATAACCTTCGACTGCTGCTCTGAGTATGTTACTGAGGGTCTCATCCAGGCCCTATTTCTTCAAGAAATTTAAGATAATGCTCTTTCAGCTTCCCTTGTCTAGATGTGTATTCTTATCTTTTCTCCCTTTTACATTCTTTGTCAAGAGGCCTTTCTTAAATTTCTCTCCTCTGCCTTGCAAATTCCTTTCACATGTAGTTGTACCCAACTCTGCACTCACACCCTTGTTTCTATTTTGCAAAGCCTACTAATGCTAATCTATTTCTGTAAAAATATATCCACTTGTTACAGACTGATTTTGCCTCCCTCAGTAACAGTAAATAATTAATAAGTAGTTCCCACTGAAATCTGTAACTTCTCCCTTGCATGAGTGGCTGGATCTGACCATTTCATAATGTCCTATACAGTATGGTTATGCTAGAAACAAAGTCAGTATGCTAGATTTGTTCCTTCTGTCTTAAATGTTCCAAAGGACATTGCTCACATGTAAGAAATGCTGATTACTACCTGACAGCTGTAATGTTAATAGCAAAGAGAACAGGGAAAAAAAAGAAAAAAAAAATCCATAAAAAGTTTACAGTGAGGACATAAATTGTCAACCGTTTCAGTTGAAACGCATACTGTCATTCCAGAAAGGTAATCACAAGCACGAAGGCGGAGAAACAAGTTATTGAACTACTTTAACTTGCCCCAATTCTGTTTTCAAATAGCAGCACAAATCTGGCAAGTTTTGTACTGAATTACAGGGAAAGAAGCCTAGAGGTACAACGGCATGGCAAATGTCAAGTCATCTCTCAGCTGTTCCAGGCTTCACTTTATTTTCAGCATGCTGCCAATTCTACCTGACATTGCTGCTTTCTGGAAGGGGAAAGAAAAGCTGCTGATTGTGTTATCACTGTTGTCCAAGCCACTGAAATAGGACTAGCTACAGCTTTCCTCGTTCTGTTTAACAGAGGGCTTGGAAACCGTGTGTTTACAAATTATGTAGAAACCACCAAAATCGCATTTCTCTGGTAATGTTCATTAAAGTTGTCGTAATATTTCCTCTACTGATATTCTTTTATTTTCAGTGGTTATTGAGCAAGGGAATTATTTCCAAAACAGTAAGGAGGAGCTTTCCAGACATCTTAAGCAAGAGTGTGAAAGTGACAACAGATTTCCACACTTGAGTTAGTCTCCCATAAAGGTTATGTTAAATGCATATTCAAGATCATACAAATACAAAGGCAGTTAGGGATGCCCATCATGGGGAAGGGGACAGGCTGTGATTCAGTGTTTCGGGTCAGGAGGAACCATTATGTCATCTGTACTGGCATGCCATCTTTTACCAGCTATTCACTGTCACCTAATTGCCCTCAGTTTTAGGACTGACTAAAATACAAGAATACAAGGAAAATATATAGTCCTGGTTTGAAAACGTCCACTCCTTTCCTTTCTAGTTTGCTTTAGTGGACTGACCATACTTTTTTATTTAAAAAAAATAAGTGTGATTTTTTTTTTTCCTCAATTTGTCTGGTTTCTCTTTCTGAATATTGTTTTTTATGTCTTTCCTGGCTTTAATAATAAAGATGCTGATTCAGCACCTTACATTTTCTTCCCATGGAGATATTTATATGCTGACATCAAGTCAGCTGTCAAGCTTTTCTTCTGATAAAGTGAACAGACTGAACTTCCTAAATCTGCCACTGTAAAATATTTTCTCCAGTCCTGAAGTAATTTGTCTGGCATTTCTTTACCTCCAATCCAGTGTTTACAATATATTCCAATCTGTATGCATGCAGTTTTGTAGTATCGGCATCAGGAATGTAACAGAGGTAAATAATTTCCCTGTATGCAGTCTCCATGCTCTAGCACCTAGTGCAGAAGAAAGGTACTAGCATTTCTTACCCCACTGTGCGCTGGGGTAGCTTATCACATATAATTCACAAGATTTTCTTCGAGTCACTCTGTTCTAGAATACAGGTACCAAGATACAGGGCCTGACAGGGCCTGTATCACCTCTCCCCAGATGCCGCTTCATTGATTTCCCTGCAATAAGTGTATTTTGTTTGAATGGACCCAGGACACCAAGTAACTCAGTTTGTTCTTCCTGATTCATAGGTCATCCTCATTACTACTTCTTTGGCGTATCCTCGAATTTTATCAGGTCATTGGTTCAGTACTTATTTACACAGGTTTAGTTTGGGGAAAACTCCACAAAAGTCAGTGGAGATACTCTAGAGCTGACTTACTGCCTATGCATGTGAGTAAATTCTTGGCTTCTGGGATTTAGTTGTCCTAGTAATCAATCAGAACATTAGAATAGAGTAGAACAGAATTTTTCAGTTGGAAGGGACTTGCAGTGATCATGTAGTCCAACTGCCTGACCAATTCAGGGCTGACCAAAAGTTAAAGCATGTTATTAAGGGCACTGTCCAAATGTCTCTTGAACACTGACAGGCCTGGGACATCGACCACCTCTTGAAGAAGCCTGATGCAGTGCTTGACCACCTTCTCAGTAAATAACACTTCTTAATGCGCAGTCCAAACCTCCCCTGGCACAGCCTTGAACCATTCCCACGCATCCTATCACGGGATACCAAGGAGAAGAGATTAGCACCTCCCTCTCCACTTCCCCTCATCAGGAAGCTGTAGAGAGAAATGAGGTTGCCCCTCAGTCTCCTTAATAATCAGTCTGCAAGAGTTATTTCAGCTCTGCCTAAGCTTCCTCAGCCATGAATGTGTGACCAAGGTAAGTGTCTGATTGGGAATCTTCTTCCTGAACGACCTTTACTTGCCCTGTAAAAGGAAAGAAACAGAAGCTGGTGTCAGTTTTGTGATAGAATATGAACTAGAATAAAAAATGCAGAATTCAGGGAAGGAAATACAAATGCTGCTTCTGTTACATTGCCTTCCTGTTTTCCTTATTCTTCTCTACCTGGTTGCACCTGAAAACCAGGACATATACCTGTGTCAAGAGAGCACTATATCATCTCCTGGAATGTGTGACTTCTTATTCTGAGCTTCTATTCAGTCCAAAAATCACAAACGCTATATGAATATTCATCTTTCAAATAGTAGTACATCCTACCTGTTGCATAGGTGAAGTTACCCACTATCAAAAGTACAAGAGGGCATGGGCAGCACTTCCTGGAGCAGGAAGTGCAAATAATACTAATAACTGAATTGAAAACTTGCAGGGACATTAGTAAGCTTTATACCTAGATTAGCCCATCCAGTCACCAGAAGCCATAAGCTTCATAAAGCAAAAGTGAAACAGCTATTTCTTTTTTCTAGACACTATGGCTGCATCTATATGATAAAATGAAGCATTTCTATGAGCATTCCCAGGATGGTTCAATTTACTGATAGAGCTGTAGCTGATACTGAGATATTCTCTAGATTGCAGAAAGAATGAGGAAACTGGACTGCCGTAAAGAAATACACTGTAGAAATATAACAGAGTAGTGCGGTTGTCCTCCTACACAGGCTGTGGTTCTGTCAGGTAGTTCCCAGCTTTCAGGCATCCAGTTTGATTCTGCTTTGAGCTCCTACCTTCTGGACATGTGCTGTTCTCCTAACATTTTGTTCGTGAGGAAAAGGGGAAATTTCTTTGCTGGTCAGTGAATAATAATCCTTGGAGAACTGCTAATAGCCAAAAATATGCTGCCAATGTGGAAGCTGGAAAACTAAACTGAAGTAGTTCTTCAATCTAGTCAGCTGATTGATCACAATGAATCTCTAGAGGGCTCTGTAAATAGGATATTCTCCCTTGGAAATAATCTGGCCAGTGTTCCTATTCATATGTTGTAAAAATGCTCTTTTTTTAATATCCCCATCTGAACACATAGCTCTGGACTTCAGCTGGTACACTGCTTCTAGCTGTCTTTGTAATGCTTCTTTAGTATGTTGCCCTTTCTGGGTTTCCAGTCTGTCATGTTATACTCCAGTCAGTCCATTTCCACCTAATGGCATTAAAGCGGTCTTAAAAGCTTAGTACCAGGGAGCTTTCTGCACTTTCTGCATTAGGTTTAAGTGTTTAAGCTTTCCATCTCAGCGCTCAAATCTCTTTATAACTCCACATCCACAAATATTTTTCCCCAACTTTTTTTGCCATCCATGAGAAAACCTTCCCAGAAAAAAGTCTGAACTAGAAATATAATCTCTGTGAAACACAAATTTCAATGTGTCTAGTCCCCACAAGGCTTTTTATTTTATTTTATTTAGGGAACAGAAAATTCAGAGAAAATGTCCTGAAAACCCACCGTTTGTTTGCTGCCCTCAAGGAGATTTTCTTCTAAGTGCTGACACGAGGAAACTCCTCCTTTTCCCCCATCTTGGAGGGGAGAAAGGAGAAAAGGAAGGATGACCAGTTAGGATACAAGAACTATTCCTTTTTTACCCTTCCTCTCCAGACTTTCATTCCCAATGGCTTTTGCAGCTGCTGCAGCCTTGCTAGCCCCAAACAACACACACTGTGGTGCGCTTTGCTCCTTGGCATCTCAGCTGCTGCCTGTCTCCTGGAGTGAAAATTCCTGCAAGCACAGTCTCCCTTTCTTCCCCCTGTTATATACACTCAGGATTGCATTGCCTATAAACTAAATGAGCTACTGCTTGTTGTGATCACCAGTAGCATGAGAATGGGGCGTATCTGTGGATGTGGTATCTGACTTCTCTAGCCTTGGCTTTCAGTTGTGCAGAATCATCCAATTGCACGAGTGCATAATATGGGGATGGTTTTTCTTTTGCTCATGTCCAAAAGCCTTATAGGTAAGGTACTGTACTGTGTGCACACACATGGTAAGTTAAAGAAGTGATATAAAAATGCCTTATGGTACTGAAAGTGTCATTGAGACTTTTTGTGCAACCAAAGGTCATGAATAGATAGATACATGCTGGCTAATCTACTGGATAAAGTTAGATTTGAAAGGACAACGAATACTGAGATTCAGTGGTTTAAACAGCCCAAGGCACACCACTTTGAAAGGAATCATTGTACAAAGCAAATTTCCATTATTATTTTTTTTTTTTTTAACTTTTAGTCAGAGTGTCACCTTCCAAAAATCTAGATTGTTGCCTTTAATGACTGAAATTTTAATGTGACTGGAGTTACCAAAGTAAAAGGCTGCACTCAGGTCTCTCATAAGCACATATTTAAATAATAACCAGAAATGTACTTAAAAGAAAAAGAAAAAAAAAACCACCAACCTACAACATCATAATCAAGAAAAAACTACCCCACAAAAAAAACCCACCACAAAACCCACCAATACCAACAACAACAAAAAAATCAAACAAGCACAAACCCACAAACAAACAAAAAAAACCCCGCAAAAACCAGCTTGAGCTTCTGTGTGAAGAGATTCAGGTTTCATCCCACAGTAGAGTCTTTTCTTATACTAATAGAAGTGCTAAGGTCTCCAGGAGGAAGGGCCAACAGCTTGAGCTTTAGCTAGAGCCTCACCAAAGCTTAGAGAGTGTTTTTTGCGATATGGAGCTGCTTTCCTATTCTCTGATACTAAACTGCTCACTTAAACTGTTGAACTGTTTGTTCTTTACTAGATATTCAAGAGTGTTTGTGGGTGCCCTGAATTTCACTGGTGTAGGAGCTGCACAAAAGGAGGATGTGCTGGTCAGGTGATTAGAGCTGAGGACTGAGAGTCAGTGTTCACCTCCACCAGGACATTTGTCTCACCATAACATGGCTTTATTTTCCAAATGGGGGAAGAAGTATTTTCCATACCTCACACAATAAATACATTAATATATGAGAAACATGGGTGGGGAAAAAAGAAAAAAAAAAAACCATGTAGGTGTCCAGGATGTACGGAGGCATCTATACAGAGGCATTTATTATTCATCTAACAAATGAATTTTCACATTTCAGTGCGATAATCAGGGCGAAAACTCTGGCCATCCCTGAATGCTTATTCTCTAGGAAGTAATGTTATATAGTTATGGTGTAAGTGCCACCCTAGGGATGCTGGATAATCTTCCAGTTCACAGGGGAGTCAAATATGAGCCTGTTTTACCCCAAACAAGCAATTTAAGCATGGCCCAGCATGTGGCACATACTGGTTCTGAATACATGAAGCATAAATTGCCAAGGTGAACGTATAAGAATGCCTCCTCTAAATATGCATCTTCACCCCAGCCTTGGAAGAACTCTTTTAAGAAATTAAACCCTCTTAAGGAAAATAACATCCTGTAACAAATTATTTTTAAGAAATTAAAATGAATTAATTTCAAAAGGCAATTAGATGCAAATACAGTAGAAGGAGAATAATTTGCACTAATGACTGGGATATCCATTGCAAATTACCGAGTTTCACAAATTACTGAGTGAATAAGCAAAACAAATCCAGGCCAAGAATAATGCATCACAAAACGTCCAGCATTTTGTTTTTCCAAATGCAATTTACTTTTAATTATGATATAGTAAAGCGATGAAGGGGCCGCCCAGGGGAAAAATGCTTCCGAATGCGTGAGAGACCTATGGCCCAAATGCTGTAATCTCAGCGTAGAATCCCAGCCAATAAACATCTCTTTGAGCTATTTAATTGTTTTTTGGTATTTCCTATAATAATGTAGGGAGTAATAGAAATGCTAAATTACTGATATTAATCATAAGGTATAAATGGGATGAGTCTGAAAGAGCAAGGGCTATGAATGCTGCAGAAGCTGAGGTCAGCTTTTAAAATGAAGTATCACTGTCTATGTGCTTGTAAGTTCTCCCTCACCATGATAATCTGAGTATCTGACAATCCTTGATGGATTCTCTGCTGTCATCATTTTTGAAACAGGGAATTTTTTCCATTTCACAGCTGGGAAACAGCAATGTGGAATAGATTAAGGGGGTCTCATACAGAGTCTGCTGATGAAGTGGGAATTGACCTGAATCTCCTGACTCCAGTGTGTCACCTGTTAGAACAGGATTTTGTCTGGTAAAGCATTGCAAATAAGGCAAGAGAAGAATTCTTTTGTGTTGAAATTAAAGCATACATCAGTTCTGCAACCTGTTTATCAGAGAGGGTTCACTGCAGTTGAACCTGGAAATCAGAAATCCCCACCGAAGTTCCATACACAAGGAGGGGCGGCAGTCCCCACAGTGAACCTGCCTATCTGTATATAGCACAGAGCAGTCATCAGGCAATCAGATGAGGCTGGCCTTCAACTTTTTGATGATGTGCTCAACAAATCCCACTTCGATGGGAGAAGGAAGAGGCTGAATGATGAAATCATAAAACATAGTAGTGTAAAGTAAAAGTTGAAATGGTATCAATTGCTAGATTAAAGTTCAACCCAAATATATTCTTCCAGGTGTTCACACAAGCTCTACTGTTATAAATCTTTCAGATGCTGTAAATGAACCAAAGCTGTTCATTCCTGAACTCCTGCTCTTCCTTCATCCTCTTTTTCAAAGACACCGATGCTGCCTTTTCTCGGCAGTTTGACTGGGAATCAGTCTGTGTCAGAAGAATCCCAGAAACCACACATTTCCCTCGTGGGTGGAACTTTGCAAGGTACAACAAAGCTGTTATAATGCTTTCGTCTAACAGTGCTTCTTTAGTCAGTAAGAAGGGATTCCCCCTACTTCATATTTAAAAAAGAGAGAAGCTTAGAAAGTAAATTAAACTGCTGTTCTGGGTTTGGTGGGTTTTTTTCCATTTATTTGTTTGGTTTGCTTAGCTTGTTTTTAGACTAGGGGAAATTTAAAGGTGAGGAGAAAAGGCCCACCAGTAGAATGATAGGACAACTTAGACACTGACAACAGAGGCCAATGGATAATGGTAACTCCCTTAAAGTTGAGGTGGAGAAGTGGGATGTGGGTGTGTCATATAGAAAATAATTTCCTGTAGGCTGAAATTTGGAAGCAATTCTTTGAGACTATTTGAGTGACTATTATAACTTTGTGAAGCTGCCTTCGCTGTGATTCTGTTAGAGCTCCAGGGCCATGAGTAAAGAAAGAAACACTTCATTCCAGTGCTACACCAGTGTGGATTGCAATGCAGAATGGTTGCCACTGTTACTCCTCTCTGCTTGGGAGGCGGTTGGCTGCATCCAAATCCTCAGTGTTTTCGACTTTGGGTATTTACTACACAAGTCCACATTTGTGGTAATGTACCTACGACATGGTTGCCTTTGTGGTTCCCACTGAACACAGCCCATCTCTAACAGTACTTAGCGTGTGGCTGTCACTTTCAAAACTTTGCAGAGTTTTCCTCAAAATATTCCTAAAAGGTTGAAGGTGATTGTGAGGCTCAGAATTCAAATTTATTTCCTTCTACCAAATCAACAGGTTTCCATATTAACTAGGCATATATTTTACTCTGTTGACCCCTGTTAAAGCCGGGTGTTTCATGACTTTAGAAATGAGCAATGACAACACGGGTTCCTGCGTGTGTCTAAGCAGAGTAGTGCAGAGGGAGGAGTAGCTGTTCTTCTTCCTGCCGTGGTACAGATCTCTCAGTGGAGTGAGGTGAGCGAACCAAACCTGGGAATGTTTGAAGCGGACTGTGCGGCTTCCCCTTTAGGCGTATACAATAAATGCAGGCCTTCAGTCAGGAAGCTGATAAGGCATTTTTAAAAATGTGCATGTCTGTCTTGTTTTTTAACGTGAAGTATTTCTGATTCCTCAGAACCCAATCCTTTCCTT
Source organism: Eurypyga helias (assembly GCF_000690775.1). Taxonomy (NCBI): domain Eukaryota; kingdom Metazoa; phylum Chordata; class Aves; order Eurypygiformes; family Eurypygidae; genus Eurypyga; species Eurypyga helias. The sequence continues at coordinate 22,539 of NW_010230540.1, forward strand.
ACCTCTACCTTGGGAATATGAGGAAACTGGAAAAACACGCATATTGTCACCCTCACTTTTTTCTTATGAGCTGACATACCAGTATACACACCATTAAAATGCCCCTAAATAACTACACATTTCACACCCCGAGCTGCTCTAACCACATCACAAGTCGTGGAAGGACGACTCCAGGCTGTTGCTCAAGCAAGCACAAAAACGTATTCAGTTTTAACGATGCACAGATACTTTGGCTTCTCTAATAACTGTTGTGTCTAGCTGGCACCTCAAATTTTAGAAGCACATGCATGTGGTCCACTGAGACATTTTCAGTGAAATGGACAGTGACTGACCATAGCTTTGCAAGCCTTTTAAAGACTATGTCTGATATCCACAATTTCTCTTTTTTTTTATGAAATAATCTGTCCAGAATAACAAAGTAATTTCCCCTTGGGAAAATACAACCTGAATTTATGCCAGGAACTATCATGTGATGGTCTTGGAAGAACTTTGCCTGGGATGTCTATCCGGAGCAGCCCCTTTAAATGTGGGAGGTTCAACCAGTGGCTGTTTTGCAAGTGTGTTTGCAGCTCTCCAGCAGCTGGTGAGCATACTTCATATTGATTATGCTTTCCCTTGCATCTTTCATTTATGCTTCTGCAGAAGTCAAGACTCGTGGTCTGATATCTCTCAAACAGCAATTCCTACTCTATTTTGGATTGTTGTCCTTTGTATATGCAAATGCATTTCATGTAAGCTCTTTACCCCAGTGCTTGTACTTCTAAACCAGTATGTGTCAGCTCCAAAATCCTGGTCATGGTTTCTTCTTTTCTTTTTTTGTTTTGGTTTGTTTGTTTGTGGGTTTGTTTTTTGGGGTGTGGGGTTTTTTTTTTTTTAAATACTGGGGGAGTGGGGAAGCTTTTTATTTGACTTGGTATCTTGACCTGTGGTTTAGTTTTACTTTTGTTTTTTTTAATGCCACTCCACAGCTGTGAACACAAGGTAGTAAAAAGCAATATATCAATACTGTGATAGTAATAGCGCTCTGTATGTGTGAAATAACAAAGTGGGGCTGAAAACATCAGCTACTGATATAATTGTATTGTCTGGAACCCAGCAGATACCAATAGAGTGGCTCAGCACTGAACTGTCAGGATTCTTGTTTTCCTATTTTTTACTCTCTTGTCTCTCCTTAGGCTATTATGGTCCCACATACACGTCATTATCTTAGAATATTAGGGCTTGATACCTAGTAAAACACAATTATTTAAAGAGATGGATAGAATATTCACCTCTGTCACTGCATGGTCTTTTCATCTCCTTTCTAACTCAAGTGAAAGTAGTGGTTGGTTTTTTCCTTCCTTTGCCTATGCCTCCTTATTTCTACTCTACAGCTCAGTTGACTGTGTGACAGTTCAGTTAACTCTGACATTTTGGGGACATAGTTTGCATGAAAGAAAACTACAAAACAAAAACTACACTTCATCTTCAGAGGTTGAGTTCTGAAAAACTCTCCTGAAGCAACATACTGAGAGCAATAATGATAGTAGTTCCTACATCGTTAATTATCATATAAAATCTCTTACATCTGAGGAATGTTATTTAGCCTGCAAAATCAAGCACTACAAATGTCTGACCTAGATGTCACCCATTCAGCTTTAGCTCTGGTCCTTTTGAGTATCTGTCCTGTGCACAAGCTGGTTTCTATAGGAGACATCATTTGTGTCTGTCATTAAGTTGTCACAGTTCTTATGGGGCCATAAGCAATGTTTTGTTGGCCTCTGAAAAACTGAATTTTCCTATATTTTCAGGAGGACTTTGTAGGCTTTATCTAATTTAAAACTATATTCTGTCTGCATATAGCATGTTACACAGAGAATATATATGCAAGACTTTCAAATAATAAAGTTTGATGCTCAGCTGCTTGTACTGGATTCCCCAGTTTCCACCTCAATTCCCCTCTTCTCCATCACACTAAGTTAATTTGTGTTATCTGTCCTTCTCAGTATGCTGTCTCTCTTGCCCTCTTGCACTGAGTGGCATGAGCAGGTCCAGTGAGGAGTAAAGATCTGTAATGAATGGTAGGTCAGCAGATTCCTGGTAACTTTGCAGGCTGTATTTGTAACAACCACTTTATTTCTTACTGATCATATCATTTATGTTGGTACAGTCACACCTTCCTTATCTCAGTATTAATGTCTCTGTACTCAGAAGCTGCAGTTGTCTATTTCAGTGGGTTTCATCTTGCTAATGTTAGTAATACAGACTTTTGGACTTGTTTTGCAGATATTTTTTGCTTGAGTATACAGACAACCAATCCAAAGGTGCGCTTACTTCATGTTTCCTAGCTTACGCTTCAGTTCTGCAAACACTGTAATGGGGCTACACATGAACTTACTTCAGTGGATTTACTCATGCAAACAGCTAGCAGGTGGATTTGCAGGGTTGGGTCTCATTTATTTTCTGCTAGGCAACTGCTGAAGCCTATCAATCATGACACCATTAGAAATCCTTTAATCAGCTGACGACTCCGTGTATGGTCAGGAACAACAACCCAGCTGCAAAAGGAGAAACACCATCTTTGGAACCAGGGAAACAGAAGAGACAGCAGGCACCTTTCTTCCTCTTAAGATGAGGGTATGATAGTTCGGACTCCATCTAAGAATGTCTTTCCTTTCTTCTGTTAAGAAAGTTGCCTGGTAAAGCAGTGGTAATGCTCATGATCAGATCAAAAGGTGACAGTTGAGTCTTGAACCAACAGGGTATTCTTCTTAAACAAAAAGACAAACACTTTCTTTTTTAAATTCTATAAGATAACTATAGTGGGTTTCCACTGTAGGGCTTTGGTTTATTTTTGGTCATAGTTATGTACCCAAAAACGATGCATAAGAACAGCTGGTAAATCTCAAAGTGTTTGATTCATCTGTTGTAGCCTGCCTTCTGTATCATAATCTTAGAGCTTAAATACTAAAATACAGCTTTTAGTATTTCCAAAGGGGTGAAAACCCAGATATCAAAATGGATACGTTGCTGTTTATTGCTGTCCCTTCTGTCAGTTGCAAGCAGCTGAGACAGTTGCTGAAGTTAATGCTTAGGCCTCAGGTATTTCCTTCTGATGAGGTCTTCCAGACCTCCTGCCCTTCCAGCCTTACCTGGGCGCTATCTTTCCTTCCCTCCCTGGCGTCCCCTTCCCCCCAACTCTGGCCAGACTCCCTTGCATTGCATCGCCTTGTAGTAACAGGCCGTGGGGTGGGAGCAGCTCCCTGAAGCGCAGGTATGGTAACTTTCTCGTTCCTTCTTTCCCTTTGCTTTCTTGCCATTCTCACATTTTATTTTTTGATTTCTTCCATGTATATCCTCCTTGATGAACATTCATTCACTTCCCTTAAGCTAATTCTAACCCCGCAGGGGCTGCCTTGCCCAGCACGCATTGCACGTGGCTTTTGGGAACTTGTCTTTTTTGGGGGGTGGCCTGCACGTCGCTAACATCTTTCTGATGCTGCGTGTGCAGGGAAAAGGAGTAAACAGTTGTTGAATCTGTGATTCCTTTTTTAGTTGTCCAGCCACTTGAAACATTCTGCTGTGAGCAATCCTGCTGCAGGAGATCACCGTGATTTTTTGAGAGCGCAGATTTTTGGTGGTGCCCAGGGTCCCTTGCTGAGCCTTGAATTCCTGTTCTGAAGTCCAAGTACTTTTCAACCCCAAAGCTGGTAAAATATTCCCTTCATGGTTAAGATATAGGAGATGATAAGGAAGTTGAAAAAATGTTGACCTAAAACATTCCTCACAGAAGCACACCCAGTTTTCCAGGGTATGTTGATGCTGGCTCCAAATGCTGTGATTTGGATCTATTCCTAAGTAAGAACAACCAACATAATAACACATTATCCAGAGCTATAGCTCTGCAAATTAAATGTTTGCTGAAAACAGGACTGGAAGGAGAGCAGTAGTTCACATAATGCTTTGTAATGTGCCTAAGCAGTATCTGTACAGCTAGGGAATTTGTGGTATATTTGTTTTTTGTTGCCATCTTTTCAAGCAGTGTCACTAGACTTGCAGCCAGCTCTCAGGTTGTTTGAGGAGACTCTCATGTTCCTCCTTTTATGTTTCTTTAACTGTCTTCATTGAGACAGGTAGGGAAATCTTGAGTAACTTAACCAGATTGAAATGGGGCAAGGAGCAGCAGTGGAATATTAACCCTGCCATGTCCAAGTGCAAAGGAATACCTAACAGCTTTTCTTTTTCAAGCAGCGAGAGAAACTGAAACAACCTGACTGTAGTAGGAAGGGATGCAGAAATAACAGCAGTAGCCGCACGAGAGAGAAAGCTAGTGGAAGAGTACCTGTTCCATTCTGGTCATGTTAGCTGGATTAATCTGAATGCCTTTGGGGTGCTGCTTGCTCAGGGAGCTGAACACACTCAGGGTGGACACGTGGCTTTATACAGTTGGGTCATGTGCTCTCCCATGCTATCTGGGGACGAACCAGCTTTCTTTGGCAGATGAATGCTGCAAGAGCAGTGGGATGTTTCTTATCACAGGCACTTGGGGTGTCTGGCAGAGCCAGAGCAATGTTCTTGTATAGAGCGGGGAAACAGTGCTGGTATTCTTCACTTTTCCATCTCTCTTCCTAAATGTAATGGATGCTGTCAGAGGAAAAGCAACTTATTTTGATCACATTGTTCTGCCCATTTCATTTTAGTTCATGTCTTTGATTCATTTGTTGCAGCTAAACAAAATGCTGCAGACATGCTGGCACGGACAAAAAGGATGATCTAAGCATGATGGTGTTACAACAGGTCTGGCAGGGTTGATCCAATTTCTTGCTCTGCCACAGACTTTCTGTGCTGGCTTGAAGAATTCACAGGATTTCTCTGGGCTTCAGTTCCTCATCTGTAAAATCATGATAAAATTAGGTGATGAATGGATTTTTTCAGTTCACCAGCCAAACTGTAAAATCAAAGGAAGAGGTGAGAATTTGGTTCAGAACAGAAAGATCTTAGCAAATCAGACTGAAAAAACATAAAGGTCATTTGGAGTGTTTCATTCAGTCTGAAATGAACTGTTGTGATTCGCTTTATGTATTTACAGAAAACCCACCTTTTTTTTTGACAAAAATATTGTATTGAAATGCAAATGTAGTTTTCATGACAAGATCCAAATGAAAACCTGCAATTTCCAAACAGTTCTCTCTGTTCCTGTTTTATCCTCTAGCCCTTCTCCCTACGTTACAGAGCATTGTTCACCAGGGTTGAAGAAATGGTTTTGCTTCCTCTGAAACTTTACTGTTTGGGCAAATAATAACAGCAGTAATAAGTTACATAGTTTGAGACAAGCTCGTGTTGCTCTGGTATAAGTATTCCATTGCCTAACGCAGTCCACCTGTGTATGTAGGGGACGCAGGATGAAATCACTTGGATGTCTCGCATAGCGGTATTTGTATCTGGATAGAAAAGGAGACAAGTCATCTTCCTTCCAAAAGTAATTCTTGTTTTGGAAAGAAGGGTGCCTTCTTGGTGAGAAGGTCAGTGTTGCTAATCCACAGTCTAGGTTTGATGGTAACTCTGTCTCTGAATTTGGTCTCATCTCACTCCTGTTAACATTAAAGCAAGTTTTATTGTGAGCAGAATCAACCTTGATGAGTCACTTAACCTTTCTGAGCTTCATTTTTCCCCTCATTGATTAAATAAGGAATTGTCCTTATTTCTTCAGAGGGGTGCCTTTCCGTAGAATTCACTCAATGTTTGCAATGTGCTTTGAGATAATCACTTCTCTCTGTAGACCTTCAGAAACATAACAGGCTGATCAAATTCGGCTTGGTCAGACACCTGGTAAATCTAGGAGATGGGACTCAGAGCAATGACCATGCTGCAATATTTCCCTTCTGTGTCTTTTCCTCTCTTATTTTATGCTTTAATAATGAGAATGAGCTTTCATATGGACTATTACCACTGAACAGGGTGCTGGGGAAATGAGATTTCATTAAAATATAAAAGACAAATAAGTTGTCTACGCTTTTTTTGAAGCTTAGATAGGTAAAATCACCACTTAACATGATCTGATAGAATCCGCAGAGCAACATATCATGTAGAAATACAGGAATAAAGTAATAACATTCTGCTAGTTAAAATATTATCTTCACTGCCCTTAAAAAGGCAGAGTTTCATGGCTACCATGCAGCTATTTCTGTGCTCGTGTTTCTGTGAAAAGCAATGCCAGAAGAAATTCTGGAAAAATAAAGCCAGAGGAAAAAGTTGTCGTTCATATGAGCATCTGACACAGTTATATAACTTCGGAAATCACTGTAGCAAGTTCTGAACAATGTGTAAAATGAAAAAATGTCCACCAAACGCAGAGAGCAGAGAAGAACTACAAGGCCACTTGGAAACTACTGTGCTGTATTACTCCGCACAGACATGTAATCTTCAGCCTGGTTGGAGACAGAAGTGCCTGCGATGCTGCAGATTGCCCACCTCCCTCCATAACTGATCTATTTGTTTATTGAGGGCTAAATGAAAGCTATGCATGCTCCTGGAGGATGACCCCCCAGTATTTTAATTTCTCTTTTTCTAGGTGGAGCATCGGTGACAAGCCGTGAGAAACATAGAGAATATGTGTATGCTGTATTCTCACAGTTACTAGTTAAGGAGAAAAGAGTCTACTTGAGAAAAGTTTGAGAATGCCTATATATCTAACTCAAAATTAACTATTTCTGCTGCCTTTTCTCTGCCAGTGATTTAACTGGCTGACTACAGTCATGCTGGTGCTGTCTGTAAAACTGACCCTATGTGCCCAGTTGTTGCTGATTCTGACCATCAGCTACAGCTCTCTAAACTACCAACAACAAAAAGGACACAAACCTAGATTAAATGTCAGGTTTTGTTTGTTTCTTTTCCTAAGAGCAACACTGCGGCTTTTTATTTGTTTCCTTTTCTTTAGTCTTCAGGAGTTTTGTTTTGTTTTCAAGGGGTTTTTTTTCTTGTCGTTGGCTGGGCCAGGTGTCTGAGGTTCTCGTACCATTTCCGAACTCCCAGAGCTGGGCTGGGTAGAAAGGCCGTTTGCTTCATCACCTGCACAGATGGAAGTCCCAAGATTAGTCCATGGTTATTTCCTCCAGTGTGGAGTCTGGGTGAAATCCGAGGTGAAACTCAGAGGTTTGGCCTGGATCCAGCTGCAGAATTGAAGTCTCTAGTGGCAGG
>NW_010230540.1:29739-30059 GCF_000690775.1 Eurypyga helias
CAGTAGAAGAAATGCCCTATCCTGTGCAGAAGCCATCCCAATTTGGTAAATCCTCTGAGGGACGGCAGACCGGCAGCACTAGATGGGTGGAGTACTCGTGGAAATGTGGTCTTGGAATACCTCCTCACGTCTTGACAATTATACTGATTGCTTTCTAAATTTGTAGTGTCGTTTATCCGTGGGTAGCACACGGATAAACACCAGTAGCACATGTGGTGTTTTCGTAGAGTAGATGCTGAGATGTGAGCGGGGAGCGGCGTGCGCCAGCTCGCAGCGGGATAACTTCCCGGTGGCAGGAACGCGGAAGCGGGCGCAGAGGC